>NC_056730.1:1147595154-1147696552 GCF_019279795.1 Protopterus annectens
ACTTCAAAAAAAAAGGGGGGAAAAATTTGGGGCCCATGCAGATGGACAATACAGATGTTCTTCATCTCACATTGCTGCAGTCCTAACACTTGGGTAGTCCGCTGTCCCTCGATCGGCCCGAATATCAGAGTATAAGGCTGACGTCGGTCAAGGCGCATTTGACTGACATCAGAACGCCAGGGTACAAATGCGCATGACCGACGTCATATCCTCAGTCTTTTTTGCCGCATGGTCCGATGCAGAAGCAGTGTTGCAAGTGCCGTTCGGCGTTCTGAAATATTTCAATTCGGAGTTTCAGACCGAAGTCAGAGTTGGTTAAGCACCCGTTGGGGAATATTTTGGTTTTTCTTGCCTCAGTGGTTTACCGGATGTCAGAAAAGTAAATAACTGTATTTCTTGTGGGAAACAGATACCGCATAGGGATTACCATAATTTGTGTATACCTTGTTTGGGACCTGAGTACGACGTTGTTGGGTGTCGCTTTTGTGCTAGGTTCAATAAACGCACTATAAAGCGAAGGTTGGATTGTGCCAGGTTGGTCTTTGGGAAGCGGTGCAATTACAATATGCCGCCGGATGCTCCGCCGCTTCCTCAAAGAAGCGCAAGGACAAGGCAGTTAAACCTCGGTTAGAGGAGCCGTCCAACCGGACGCCGGTTCTTTAGAGGCGCCAGTGGAACCGTGGTTCCGACGGAGGCCTCTCTGGAGTCCCAGGGAGAAACTTTGTTTTACAGGATGTGGCCTCCCAGGGGCAGGTCAGGCTGTAGGGGCTTCTCGGATAACTGTACTCCCTCCCTTCCTAAGGTGTCTAGGCCCTCTCTTTCTGCTTCCAAGGCTTCTCCTAGAGGCAGGTCTAGTTTTGCTTCTGTGGGTGTCCCTCCTAGTTCTTCAGGTTCTGTGCCCAAGAAGCACATGCTTAAAATGGCAGAAGATTTAATTACTTTAATTAGGGGTTCTATGCCCCCTCCTGATAAGAGGCCTAGGATGGAACATGTGTTGGGGATTATGAGCAGGCTTCGATGTGTCTGAGTCTTGGCTGAAGACTTGCAGGAGTATTCTCATTATTCTGATTCTGATGTGGATGATTCTACTCCTTCTGCTTCTCCTCCTGAGGATTTTTCTTTTCAGAGACCCTTCACTCCATGAGAGAGCATTTTAAATGGGAAGGTCAGGATTTCTCTGATTCCAGGAAAAGGCTTAGGGAATTTTGTTTTACCCAGCATAGGCCTTTAGCTATACCTCCTGTTCTGAATGTGGTGGAAGATGTGTTTGCAGAAGCTTCTCTTAATCCTGATTCTTTGCCTCCTGCTCCTGTTAAACCGGATAGGTATTACAGGGTGCCTGAAGCTCATAAGTATCTTTTTAAGAGTCCTAGGGCAGACCCAGAAACTGTTAGCCAGGGGCCTAAGGGTGTTAAGGCTTCTGTTGTCAAGAATCCGGTTCCGGCAGATAAAGAGGCCAGGGCCTTGGATAGATGGGGAATGAAAGTTTATACTTCTTCCACTCTAGCCATGAGAGCTTTGAATTGCCAGTTTCACATGTTGAAATATCAAAATTATCTCCTTTCACAGTTGAAATCTAAGGTTGATGCTTTGGCGGAAGGTATTGATTGTAAAGAGTTACAAGATTTAGTGCATGTTTCTGAAAAGGTGGGTAAGCATTCTTTGCAATGTGGTTTTGATGCTGTACAGGCCTCGTCTAGGGTGGCTGCCACTGGGTCAGTTCTTCGCAGGCATGCCTGGCTGAGGGATCAAAATTTATCTGACCATGTTAAAACTAGGATTTTGGATGCCCCTTTGCAATCTGATGTCTTGTTTGGTTCTCCTGTTGAAGCAGTTTTAAAGAAAATGGAAGACAAGGCTAAGTCTATGCAGACTGTTAAAGATTTTTGCAGGTTCAGCCTCCAAAGTTTAGTAGAAATTGGCCTACTAAAGGGTGGACGTATCCTTCTTATGATTCCCAGTCTAGGGTAGATCTAGACGTGGCAGGGGCAGAGGTCAGGGCTCTTTCAGGCCTAGAACAGGGAGTTCTCCTGCACAGTCTTGGTGAGGGCAGGGGTCAGTCCTTTCGTAAACAGACCCAATGACCTACCTTTTCAGCTGCCAGAACCTTCTCGCCTGGCAGCACCTTTGGGAGGAAGGTTGGCACTTTTCAAAGAAAATTGGAGTTTGATCACCCAAGACAGATGGGTACTGGATATCATACATCACGGTTACAGGTTTTATTTCCATACCTTGCCTCCTTTCAAAGGCATGCCAGACATTCCTCCTCAACAAAGAATAGAGGCTCACAAGCAAATTTCTCTGTTACTCCAAATAGGGGCCATACAGCCAGTTCCTATGCCAGAAAGGGGCCTAGGATTTTATTCTCGCCTGTTCCTAGTACCAAAGAAGGGGAACACGTGGAGACCAATTTTGGATTTGTCTATCCTCAACACTTATCTGGACATTCCCAAGTTCAAAATGTTGACGTTACAGCAGCTTTTACCTCTGCTGGCCAAAGATCATTGGATGGTAACTTTGGATCTCAAGGAGGCTTACCTTCATGTTCCTATCAGACTAAGTTGCAGGAAATATCTGCGTTTTCGAGCTGGGATTTCTCACTGTCAGTTCTCTGCATTGCCCTTTGGCTTATCTACTGCGCCCAGAGTGTTCACGAAAGTTCTGGCTCCAGTGATAGCTTTCTTCAGGCTGAAAGGAATACAGATCTATCCTTATTTGGACGACTGCCTGATTCTGGCTCAAGGAAGGGAAGAGCTTCTTCAACATTTGGAATATGTGATAGCAGTGCTAAGATGCCTGGGGTATTCTGTGAACGAAATAAAGTCTAGTCTAGTACCCTCTCAGGACATGTGCTTTCTGGGTGTGAGACTGAATACAGCATCCCAGATGGCCTTTTTAACCCCGGACAAACAAAAGAGTCTATCCCTTTACTTCCATCAACTATCTCATCAGTCCGGGCTGACTGCAAGGACAGTCCTTCAAGCCTTAGGGTTCATGGCATCTTGTATTCTGGTGCTTCCCAATGCCAAACTGCATATGAGGAAGCTACAATGGTATCTCAAAAATGTATGGACACAGCACTGCCAGGATCTGGACACTGTCATTCAAATAATACCTTGCATTCAAAAGGAATTTTTGTGGTGGGCTCAGGAATGTCACCTAAACAAGCGGCTCTCTGTGACCCGGCCAGAGGCGAGTCAGATTTTAACGACAGATGCCTCAGACAAAGCTTGGGGAGCTCATCTAAATGGAAAGTGGATACAAGACAGGTGGCCTGCCAGACTACAACATCTACATGTCAACATGAAGGAGATGTTAGCAGTCCAGTTTGCATTAATAGCTTTCAAGGATTTACTTCTTCCAGGGCAGGTGTTGATTCTAACAGACAACACAACTGTCATGTGGTACATCAACAAGCAAGGGGGAACACATTCTTATCCTCTATGCAGGCAAGCAATGATTTTGTGGGAGACTGCTCTCAGTTTACAACTAAGTCTTCAGGCAAGGTTTCTGCCGGGAGCACAGAACTCCTTAGCAGATGTGTTAAGCAGACAAATCATGGATCCCCACGGTGGAAACTGGATCTTCATGTATTTCAGAAATTGACAGTGTCCTGGGAACTCCAGACATAGATCTGTTCGCTTCTCCTCTAAACCACCAGCTGCCAAAGTTTTGCACAAAGCGGTTTCATCCCACAGCTTGGAAAGTGGATGCTCTTTCTTTCAGTTGGAAAAATCTTCATGTGTATGCCTTTCCACCTCTGCCTCTCCTCCCAAAGGTACTTCTGAAGGTCAGACAGGACAAGCCAAGGATGATTTTGATAGCTCCAGATTGGCCTCGACAGCACTGGTACCCATTACTGAGAAGTCTAGTACGGAAGCCTCCATGGCCTTTGCCTTTGATTCCACATCTGTTGTCCCAGGAGGACAGTCATTGCTCAATGTCAAACTTCACTCTCTTCACCTAACAGCATGGCATATTCTGTTTTAAACCATAGAGGGTCTCAACTACCACAGCAAGTTTTGAATGTGATTTTGGAAGCTAGAAGGCCTAGTACAAGGAAAGTGTATGCAGATAAATGGAAGAGATTTTTGTTTTGGAGTGCAGCTAAGGATTTGGATGTTTCTGAGCCTGATTTAAGTGCGGCTCTTCAATATCTTACTGAGTTATTGGACAAAGGTTTGTCCTTCTCTTCTATTAAGATTCATGCTGCAGCAATTTCAGCTCACTACGATTGTGACCCACCATTGTTTTCTCATCCTTTGTTCAAGCAATTTCTTAGATGGGCAAAGAATATAAGACCCCATTGCCGCGCTCCTACTCCTGCTTGGGATCTCAATTTTGTGTTGGAGAAACTCACTCTACAACCTTTTGAGCCTGCAGCTACTGCTGAGTTGAAATATTTGTCATGGAAGACTGCTTTTTTGTTGGCCATTACCTCTGCAAGAAGGGTTTCTGAATTGCAGGCCCTTATGGCAGTTGAGCCTTTCTTAATTTTCCATAAGGATAGGGTATCTTCATACTAATCCTTCCTTTATGCCTAAAGTGGTTTCTAGTGTGGCTTTAAACCAAACTATTCATTTGCCTACTTTTTATGCAAATCCCCAAACTAAAGGGGAAAAGATTTTGCACACTTTAGATGTACACAGGCAGTTGCAATATTATTTGGACAGAACTAAAGGGTTAAGACAATCTCAGCAGTTATTAGTTTCTTTTGCTTTGTGCTCTCAGGGCAAGCCCGTGTCAAAACAAACTATTTCTAAGTGGATTGGATTTTGCATTGCTTTCTGTTATTCCCATCATGGCAAAGAGATTCCGGCTGGGATTAGGCCTCATTCCACTAGGGCTACTGCCACTTCGACAGCTTTTTTGAGGGGGGTGGCTACTAAGGATATTTTGGAGGCAGCCACTTGGAGTTCAGTGCATACCTTCTCTAGGCATTACCACCTTCCACTGTACTCTAAATCCAGGGCTGGGTTTGCCACTGCTGTGTTGCAGGGCATTTTGGCAGCTCCTGCTTCATTATAGTTTAGCCATCCTCCCTTTCCTCTGCTTTGGGATTCTACCCAAGTGTTAGGACTGCAGCATTGTGAGATGAAGAACATAGTACAGTTTTGTACCTACCATAAATGTAGATGTTCGAAGATCCACATTGCTGCAGTCCAATTTACCCTCCCTCCTTCCCCTCTGTAGTTTGAGGTGGTTGTGGGGGTTGGGTTATCCATCTGAGGTATATGGCATATTGTATATATTGTATATTTTGTACATACTTTTGGTGTTAGGCTGGTTGGTTGTTTAGTTGTTGTCTATGGGTTTTGACCTTTCTTTTTAGGGTCTTCTGACATCTGGGGCAAGAAAAGACTGAGGATATGACGTCGGTCATGCGCATTTGTACCCTGACGTTCTGATGTCAGTCAAATGCGCCTTGACCGACGTCAGCCTTATACTCTGATATTCGGGCCGATCGAGGGACAGCGGACTACCCAAGTGTTAGGACTGCAGCAATGTGGATCTTCGAACATCTACATTTATGGTAGGTACAAAACTGTACTTTACGACTACTGAATCCTACACAGTTGCACTTTATAAGCACTTACATGAGTGCATGGATCGTGCTATCCCAAACAGAGCCAAGATGCTATCCTCCAAAAAAAAGGAAGCCAATCTGGTGGTCCCCTGCCATAAACAAACTGTACAACAGAAGGAAGAAACAGTTGCAAAAGAGAGTAAAATCCCATGAGTGGAGGAGCTCCTTGGTCAGCCTCAGTAAGAAGCTGCGATCCCTGATAAAAATCCTCCAAAGCTAGTTACGAAAACAAAATCGCCACTGATTCTAAAGACAACCACAAAGCATTCTATAGCTATGTCAATAATCTCAATGGCAACACTCAGATCTGCTCTGAGTTACAGCACAATGGCACCAAATATACAGACCCAACTGATATTGCCAACATCCTGGCAGATAGGTTTAGTGCTAACTTTACCCCCCTCTCACCCCTTAAAGACCCCATCTCTATACCGGAAGAATGCAAAGTTCCTGTAATCACGGCTGCACAGGTAAATACCACACTCTCCAAAGCCACGAACACAGCATCCATGGGACCAGACAACATCCCAGGCTGCGTTCTACATGAGCTGCAGAATGAACTGGCACCCCACCTAAGTACCATGTTCAATCATAGCCTCACCTCAGGCTTTGTGCCTGCTGAATGGCGCACAACGATGGTTATCCCACTCCACAAGGGGGGAGCCATCACGGACCCCGAGAACTACTGCCCCATTATCCTGACGAGCCTGGTCTGCAAGGCCATGGAACGTATCATCATAGAACTTATAAACAAAGACATTGGTAAAAGGCAGATCATGTCTCCTAACCCTGATAGACTTCTTTGAAGCAGTCACCAAAGCCGTAGACAAGGGTAAGGTGGTTCACACAGCCTATCTAGATCTTGCCAAGGCTTTCGACACCATCCCCCACTCTGGAATTATTGATAAACTCACTAAACTAGGTGTAAATCCCTATGTCACAAGATGGGTTGCCAACTGGCTCACTGACGGAACCCATACTGTGAAAGTAGCAGACTCCAAATCCGACTTCAGACCAGTGACAAGTGGAGTACCACAGGGTTCAGTCCTGGGTCCTCTCCTTTTTGGTATCTACTTCTCTGAAGTACAGGCTAACATAGAAGGTCTTTGGTTAATGAAGTTCGCAGATGACTGCAAACTAGGAGCCATAATCGGAACTCCTAATGCTGTGGACATCCTACAAAAGGGCTTCACTGAGACAGATGCCTGGTGTCAAAGCCATGGCCTCAAGCTCAATGCCAAAAAGTGCATTGTCATCCCCTTTGGTAAAAACTCTGTACCCATGAACTACAACATAGGCGGTAGTATACTTAACACCAAAAGTGTGATGAGACCTTGGGACACAGGTGGACAGTAGTCTCTCCTTTGATAATCACATTGCCACAGTAGTCAGGAAATCCTTCTATGTGGCACACCTCATCACAAAAGGTTTCTCATCCAGAAAAAAAAGAGGTCATTGTTCCCCTCTACTCATCACTCATTAGACCTATTATAGAGTACAAAGCCCCTTTTGGTATGTACCTCACAAGACATCTACAACAACTGGAAAGGCCGCAGAAATATCTCTCAAAGAGGATTACCGGCCTCAAACAGATGCCCCACGCAGACCGTCTCAAAAAACTCCAGCTTTACTCCGTCGCATATTGCGTACTCAGAGGTGATCTTTGCCTAACATACAAAGCTATGTCAAACCCAGAGCTGCTGGACATGCTCCACTTAAAGAAATCCCAGTTCCTCCGAGCTATGCGCTCTAGGGACCTAAACCTTGTCACCACAATAAACAGAACATGCCAGAGGGATAGATTCCTGTCCCAGAGACTTCCCATACTCTGGAATAAACTACATATCTATATCAAACAAAGCTCCTCATTAGCACTCCAAGAAAAATTTTGATGATTGGATGGGAAATAGGAAATTTACCCTGGGGATCACCTCTGTGGCTCTGCTCGACAGTGGCACAGGAAAATAATTTTCTTGGGTGGTAAAAGCCAGGGTACCTTTTTGGCTGGGCTTATATGGGCCCCAGGGCCGATAGCCTAGTACCTACCTATGAAGACCTTATTACCTTAATTAGGGGAAGCCAGCCTTCCCCCTCTAAGAGGCCTAGAACTGATTTTCCTTCTGATCAGGAATCTGATATGTCTGTTCCTTCTGATTACCAGGATTTGCCCTTATCTACCGCTGAGGATTCTGATGCAGAGGATTCCATTACCTCTGGTTCCCCTCCAGAAGATTTTTCTTTTGGTGAAACCTTGCACACTCTTAGTGAGCATTTCCTCTGGGAAAGCCAGGATTACTCTGACTCCAAAAAGAGGCTTAGGGAATTCTTACTCCTTCCTCAACATAGGCCTTTAGCTGTCCCTCCTGTTCTGGACATTGTAGATGATGCTTTCTTGGAATCTAGTCTTTCCCAGACACTTTACCTCCAGCTCCCAGAAAACCTGACCGGTATTATAGAGTACCTGACTCTCTCAAATTCCTCTTCAAGAATCATACTGCGGATCCAGAGTCCATTTCCCAAGGACCCAAACGCATTAAGGCTACTTCTACCAAAAGTCCTACCCCTTCTGATAGAGATTCTAGAGCCTTAGACAGATGGAGTAAGAAGGTTATACACTTTTGCTACTTTGGCCGTTAGGGCTTTAAATTGCCAGTTTCATATGTTAAAATATCAGCAGCATATTATGGGACTACTTAAACAGAAAATTATGTTGATCCCTGACTGTGCTGAACACACAGAATTACAGGATTTAATGCATTTTACAGAACAAGTTGGTAAACATATTTTACAATATGGTTTTGATGCTTTAGAAGCTTCTTGCAGGGTTGCTGTCACTGGGTCTGTACTTAGAAGGCATACTTGCCTTAAGGAGGAAAACTTGTCAGATCATGTTAAAGCTAGATTACTGGATGCTCCCTTAAACCAAGACCACCACCTTTTTGTCAACAAAGCAGAAGTCCTTAAAAAGATGGAGGAAAAAGTTAAATCTATGCAGACTGTTAACGATTTCCTACAAATACAGCCTCCCAGGTTTAGTAGGCATTGGCCTTCAAAGAATTGGTCCTTTCCAGTCTCTTCCAGGCCTTCTCAGTCCAAACCCAGGAACAGCAGACCACTTAGGTTGCTGTCTCAGGCTGCGCACAGGCCTAAGCAGTGGGGGGCTCCCACTTCCAAAGTAGGGAGTAGTAAGCCACCCCCCTACAGAAAAATGGCACAATGATTAACCTTAACCCTTCCAGGCCCTGCTCAACTGCCTGCTCCCTTAGGAGGAAAGCTTGCCCTGCATGCAAAAAACTGAGAACTCATTACCCAGGACAAATGGGTTTTGAACATAGTTTCCCAAGAATACAGATTCCACTTCCAGACACTACCAACCCCAAACGGTTGGCCAGACCTACCCCCAAATTAATGGGCGGAGGCACAACAACAAGTTCTCTCTTCTAAGTATCAGGGCTATTCAGCCTGTCCTAGCAGAACACAGGGGACAAGGTTTTTATTCAAGACTTTTATTGGTACCCAGAAAAGACAGCTCCTGGCGTCCTATCCTGGACCTCTCTATTCTAAACGCCTTTCTGGTAATCCCACAATTCAAAATGCTGACACTTCAACAGCTTCTTCCTATGCTAGGCAAATATACCTGACTGGCAACCTTAGACTTAAAGGAAGCTTACCTGCACATTCCAATAAGGGAATCTTGCAGGAAATACCTATGCTTCAGGGCAGGCTCCATGCACTGAGTTCTCTGCACTTCCCTTTGGCTTATCTACTGCGCCCAGGGTATTCACAAAAGTGTGTAGCTCCAGCCTCTGCATTTTGCAGGCAGAGAAATATTCAAATATACCCATACTTGGACGATTGTCCGAGTCAGGCAGAAGACCAGGACTTGGTATTACAACATCTGGCATTCGTAAAGAAACTTCTAACCTCACTGGGGTACACCATAAACTAAAAGAAATCGCACCTAGTACCCTACCAACAGATTGTATTCCTGGGAGCAAGCTTGAACACAACTTCCCAGATGGCTTTCCTCACTCTGGAGAAACAAGCTCATTTGACAACCTACTTCAAATTATTGGCCACAAAACCCCAGCTATCTGCAAGAAAAATTCTGCAAGCCCTGGGGTTCATGGCCTCTTGTATTCTGCTAATTCTATATGCAAGACTGCATATGAGTAAACTACAATGGTATCTAAAAAGCCTATGGTGTCAACATTCTCAGGACCTGGAATCAATGATTCTCATCATTCCTTGTATAAAGACAGAGTTCCTTTGGTGGGCAGAGGCCTGCTACCACAAGGGGCTCCCTTTCACTCTACCCCCTGCCGCCCAAACCCTAACAGATGCATCAGACTATGCATGGCTCACTTGTCAGGGCAGTGCATTCAGGGCAAATGGAACCTGAGACAGATGCACCTGCATATCAATCAAAAAGAAATGTTAGCTGTACAGATTTCTCTGACGGCCTTCAAAGACTGTATTCTTCCAGGACAACTATTGGTAAAGACAGACAACACCACAGTTATGTGGTACATAAACAAGCAGGGGGGAACCCACTCGTACCCTCTCTGCAGACTAGCCACAACCTTGAGCTACCAAGTGCACCTACAAGCTCAATTCCTGCCAGGCAAGCTAAATTCACTGGCAGATGACTTAAGTAGAAATCTCATGGACCCACACAAATGGAAACTAGAACCAAAAATATTCAATCTCTTGAGGAACAAATTGGGGACTCCAGAGGTAGACCTGTTTGCCTCACCTCAGAACCACCAATTGGACAAATTCTGCACAAGTACTCCCCACAGTCAAACTTGGAAAGTGGATGCCCTGTCCTTTACCTGGGAAAGCCTCTCTGTTTATGCCTTTCTCCCTCTGCCTCTCCTGTCGAAGGTTCTGCTTAAGATCAAACAGGACAAGCCAAGGACATTACTGATTGCACCAGACTGGCCACGCCAGCACTGGTACCCCCTCTTCCGTAGTATGACACTGCCGGAACCATGGCACCTGCCTCCGACACCTTCCCTGCTGTTCCAGCAGGCGGGCCAGATCCTGCACCTCAGCTTCAAACCCTGAACCTTGCAGCCTGGCTAATTTCTTGAGCTCTCCAATAGCATGCCTCAGTAAGCAGGTGCTAGATGTCATTCTGGAGGCAAGGAGGCCTAGCACTAGAAAATCCTATGCTGAAAAGTGGAAAAGATACTGATATTGGAGCCAGACTCAGGGGATGGGCACAACGGTGCCCAGTTTTTCTTCAGTACTTAACAGAAATGCTCCACAAGGGCCTATCCTTCTCGTCAAATAAAATTCATGCCTCTGCCATTTCAGCACATTATAGTACTGAGCCACCCCTCTTCTCTCACCCCCTGCTAAAACAATTCCTTAGAGGGGCCAAAAATTTAAGACCCCCCAGGAGAGCCCCCACTCCAGCCTGGGACCTTAACTTTGTATTGGAAAAGCTCACTCTCCCCCTTTTGAGCCAGCTGAAACAGCGGAGTTGAAATTCCTTTCTTGGAAAACAGCCTTCCTTCTAGCCATCACCTCAACAAGAAGAGTATCTGAATTACAGGCCGTCATGACAATGGAACCCTTCATTATCTTCCATGCAGACAGGGATTCCCTCAGGACCAATCTTTCCTTTATGCCCAAGGTGGTGTCTAGTGTGGCCCTAAATCAGTCCATTCATTTGCCTACTTTTTTCCCTAATCCACAAAAACAAAGGAGAATGAATAATGCACTCTCTGGATGTGCACAGACAGCTTAGATTTTATTTGGGGAGGACTAAGTCTCTCCGAAAATCTGAACAGATGCTAGTTGGCTTTGCTGCAGGTGCAGAGGGGAAGGCCATTTCAAAGCGAATCATTTCCAAATGGATAGCCCATTGCATTCATTTCTGCTACAAGCACCATGGAAAACCTACACCACAGGGGATAAGATCACATTCCACCAGGGCTGCATCTACCTCTGCAACCTTTCTCAGAGGAGTCCCTACAAGGGACATCCTAGAAGCTGCTACCTGGAGCTCTGTGCATACCTTCACCAAGCATTACCACATGCCTATTTTTTCTAAATCCAGAGCCACTGCAGTCTTGCAGGGCTTATTAGCTGGCCCTAATGCTCTTTAACCTCCTTCTCCCTTCCTTAGCTTTGGGAATCAACCCAAATGTGATGACTGCAGCAGTGAAACACAGAGAACATAGTATAGTTGTGTACACTTGCAATAAATGTAGATGTTCGAGTGTATTCACTGTTGCAGTCCTGGTTACCCTCCCTCCAGCCCCCTGTTTTCTCTTGGCTCTACCTTTCCTTGTTGGTATATTTTAGTTTTCTGATGTATTTGCTTTTTGATGGAGGTGTACATAACATATAATTGCTTCCCATTGTGGGGGGCACCTGACATCTGGGGCAAGAAGAACTGATGTAATGGCGTCGGTTGCATGTTTTATACCCCTGATGACCTGATGTCATGGAAGAAGAGACAGCATCCGATGCAGGAATCCAAAGACTCTGGTATTCAGGCCGGCTGAGGGCTACCTGCAGGCAAATAACCCAAATATGATGACTGCAACAGTGAATACACTCAAACATCTACATTTATGGTTAATTGTACACAACTGTACTTTATGGTCAAATACATCACAATACAGGCTTGGATAAGTTCCGTTCTACCAAAGGTGGGGAGTGGGGTACTTTGGCCGTGGAGGTATGTTACTCTCTCCCAGCATGCACATGCATGTACATGTGCCCACACACATGCACCTTGGGTACATTATAAATTATTCACACTTACTGTTGCAGATCTTTAACATAATTACCATATCTCTTTTCTTGTACCTTGGATTATTTTGTTAGAATTCTGTTAGCTGCTTCATCAGCAGTGAAGTACGTCAGCTCAGGTGGTCAGGAAATCTTTCTGTAGGTGTGTTCTATATAGCATGCCTTTTTACCTTCATGTCCTCATGTTGAGAACATATTAGCAGCCAAACTGGAATATATTAACAAGTAACTTGATTTCTTCATGCTGTCAGGAAACCTTTCAGACACTTAGCATGCTGTTTTAAGTAGAGAAATGCTGCCTTAATTAAAGAATAATTTGTTTGGCACATTTTCTTTTAGAGCCTCACATTTGTGCACATGCTGAGCTATGTGCTGTTTCATTATGTGGATACAGTGCTTCTTGCTCATAGTCTGCTTTGTATGTCAAGACTATGCAAAACAACCATTGCTTAGTTATTGTTTTCGTCTGTTCCAGTTTAGGAACTTAATTTCGTGTTGCAGATGATGAGCCTACATCTAATCAACTTTATCTTCTTTCTTGGAAAGCTGTTTGGTTGCTTGTACCTTCAGCTTACTATTTTTCTGAACTTAGAGACTTCTGGATTTTTCAAAACAAGGGTTTTTGTTAAATATTAATTCTCCATTTTCATACAAGTTAGCATAATAGTTTACTTTGTCTTGAGCACATCTGTTTGTCAGGCCAGCAGAAACTTTAAACAGTTTCATAGATGTGCTCAGGATTATTTACTTATTACTTGTAATTAAGGGGTTATGTTTGCACCTATGGACATGGACAGAAGTGTGGCTGCCGAGATAATTTAGTTTTATTGTATTTTTTTATTTTGAAAACATAAAAAGTGAAACATTTAAAATTAAAATAAAAAAAAAAAAACTCTCATTCTCAGGACACTTAAGACATAATTGCTTCATTAGTGCCTTAGTTATATTAACAAATAATATATACAAAGATAAATGAAATTTCAAGCTATTTGCTACCATAGCTTCTCATCTCCCATCCATCTTTCACATTCATTTTAACAGGCCATGTCTGACTAATCAATGGCCTGTTACCCTGTGAGGTAAGCACAGATGAAGTTATTTAAAATTGGATGTGGAAGTTGAAAGCGTATAACCAGGCAATAGTAGATGTTCGTTGAGAATGATTATTTTCTGTGCTGATGTGTATCCTTGCCATGTGTTTGTTCATTTGATTACAAGTAAGCACTTGAGATTGGTTGCTCATTGCAACCTGTATCAGTGCTTCCTCAAAATATCTCTAGTCATTTGACCCCATAATTGCCAGTGGGAAATGGTTCTGTAATATTCATTGATGTTTTTTTTTTTTTTTTTTTAATCAATAGTATGAGTAAAATGCAGAATACTAGCAGTTGATTGGGGTGGGTGGGAATGTGTTTGACAGTAGCTAGCTGAAATATATTTCTATGGTCATTTGCTTCAGATAAATGGCAGAATAGGTGTGGAGAAGACTGTGCATATGTGTGTGTCTGTGAGTGAAAGCAAAGCAACATGACATAATTATAGTTAGACCATTTGATTTTCACTGTGGCTTGCAAGGAAGGAGAGTGCTTGTGCGTGAGAGATGCAGATTGATATATGCATCTGTCACCATTCATTATTTCACTTTGATTACATGCAAACATGCTGGAAAGAGATGTTGCTGGGGAGGAAAAATCTGTAGAATAAAATGATGCATGATCACTGTTAATGTTCATTTGTATGATTTTCCAGTAATATGCAGTGTATGTATATAAAAGCAGAAAGCTGAAATACATTACTGTGGACGTTATTTCAAGTACTTTGATCATAGTCAAATATCTGAGAAGCATTATATTAGAATGTAGTAATGGTGTGTGTGGGAGGTAGGGAAGAGGACGTTGTTTAACAGTTGATGCAGTTTGCTAAAGAAGGGCAGTTCAGCTCTATGAAATCACTGTTCAAATTGATTTTCTGTAGACATTAGTTAGCCAGACAGAGGGGCAAATATTCAGAGGAGGAGGTGGGAAGACAGATTATTTGAGCACAAATAGTAGTTATGATCAATGTTAAGCCATTATTGATATGCTTTATGATGAAGAGTGGTGTATATCTCTGGGTGCAGTAAGTTGAAATGCATTTCTGTATCCATTCTTTCAATTTCATCATTTGTCAAACTCATAGGTGCATACAGTGAATATAGTTCCGATTAGGATGTGATGTTTGGGTTATGTAAAGATAATTCCAGTTAAATGATCAATAATAAACAATTATTATTGTGGCTTGTTGGAGAGAGGCAGTGTATGTGTCTGGTAACATGAGGCTGAAATACATTACTGTGGAGAATAACTTTCACAATCAGACGTAAGCTGTGCACAAAAATGTCAAAAACATTTGTCATAAACATTATAACAGTATTACAAACCATTGTAAAACTTCAAAATGTGAAAATCATAAGTTCCCTACCCAGACTGGTTTATTAACTTTTTTCATATTAAACAGGTATGTTTTTAACTGGACATATACAACATTCTGTCATTCTCTAGCAAACTACGTTTATCGTGGCTTTAAATACACACAAATAACTTGGGACATTCATCCTCAAAAAAGACAGAAACAGTCATCACATAAGTGTAAATCTTCATTATAGAATTATTTAGAATTAATAACATTTATTTTTCATGGTGAGGGGATGAGGAGGCAAGCTGTGTGTGGAAGTGATTGATCAGCTATGATCAAGAGACCATATAGCACAATCATTGGTGTAGCATTTTAGTAGCTGTGTAAATGCACCCCAACAAATGGGTTATCTGACTCCTCGTAGCCCTCAGTCAGCCAGAATACCAAAGGCAAGTAAAAATGACGTCGGCTGCCATCGGTTATAAAGGATGTCAGGGCGTCCGATACAAAGAGGCAGCCGACTTCACTTCCTCAGTCTTCCTTGCTGTGCAGCCAGAAACAGAAGCTTTTCATGCACGAGTGCCGGTCGGCAGTTTACCTTTGTTGGTTTCCGACTACAAGAGTTGGTCTACTACAGCTAAGTAACCACGTTGGGGATCCTCTTTTCTTGCCTTAACGAATGTCAGAGCAGATTCCCCATAAAGATTTTCATTCCTATTGCATTATTTGTTTAGGCCTTGACCATGATGTTCCCAGTTGTGATCTCTGTGCCTCCTTTAATCCACTTACTATCTGTTGTCGGGCTAAGATTTTGGCTAGGCATTTTGGAGTTTGGCCTCAATTCATTGGTATGGATTCCGCTAGTCTTCAGGCTTTGGATATTCTGTAAAAATGTAAGGATAAGGACCGCGACAAGCCTCAGAAAGCGAAGTCCTCAGATGATAAGTTGGTCGGCAGTCAGGTGGTAGCCAGTGAGATGCCTTTGCAGTCCGCAGATGTACTCCTGCAGGCCTTGTCTGAGTCCGAGTCACTTAGGCCTTCGGCTTCCATTTTGCCTTCTGACCTGTTGCCCCTTCTGCTGGAGCCAGAATCGCTAAGCTGACTCCGGTGTCCGAGGCCTCCGTTTTGCGTTCTGACAGCAAACTTCTTCCTTCCACTTCTGCTGCAACTTCTGCGGTTGCCAGGCCTCCTGAGTCCTTCAGGCTTTGCAGGTAAATCTTCCATTTGTAAGCCTGTGAAAAGGCAGGCTCCAGTTTCTTCTCGTTCTCTCCAATCCCAAATGGTTAAAATGGTTAATGATTTGTTGACTCTTATTAGGGGTTCTCCGCTTCCTCCTGCTAAAAGGAGTAGGGATGTTTCTGCTGAGGTTTTGTCTTGCACAGGTTCTGATTCTTCCAGCATTTCTGGTGATGGAAGAAAAATTTTCTCAGGCTTATTCTCCTTTTGAGGATTCCGATGCAGAGGAGTCCATCCCTTTGGCCTCTCCACCAGAGGATTTCTCTTTTGGTGATACTCTAAATGCCCTCAGGGAACATTTTAAATGGGAAAGTCAGGATTATCCCCAATCTAAGAAACGGATTAGGGAGTTTCTTGATTTACCTCCGCATAAGCCTCTTGCTATTCCCCCTGTGTTGGAAGTTGTTGATGTTTTTCTGGAAAATTCCTAGACTCCAAATTCAGTTCCCCCTGCTCCCAGGAAACCTGACAGGTACTACAGAGTTTGAAGGAAACAGGCGCTGAATAAAAAGAAATCCAATAAAGAAACACAACACGTTGGATAAAAAGAACTTTATCAAAATAGCAAAGCTATTCGGGTTTCACCCAAAAGGTACTACAGAGTCCCTGATTCTCATCGGTTTCTTTTCAGGAATCCGTTGGTGGATCCAGAGGTTATTTCTCCGGGCCCTAAAGGATTTAAGGCCACTGTTACCAGGAATCCTATTCCCTCTGATAGGGAGTCTGGGAACCTAGATAGGTGGGGCAAGAAGGTTTATACCTCTGCCACCCTATCTATTAGGGCTACCAATTGTCTTTTTCATATGCTGAAATACCAGCAGCACGCCTTGGAGGCTATTAAGTCTAGGATAGCAAGTGTTCCTCTTTTGGCAGAGAGTAAAGACATGCAGGGTTTACTGAGTTCCACCAGTCTGGTCAATAAACATTCTTTGCATTGTGGTTTTGACATCCTTGAAGCCTCCAGCAGGGCTATGGCTACTGGATCTGTTATTAGAAGGCATGCTTGGCTCGGAGAACAGCCTGTCCCAGAACCTGTCAAGGCTAAACTTTTGGATGTACCTTTGCATAAAAACAGTCTTTTTGGCAGCAAGTAGAGGAGGTGCTTAAGAAGATGGAGGATAAGGCCAAGTCCATGCAAACTGTAAAGGATTTTCTGCAAGTACAACCCCCTCACTTCAGCAGGAATTACCCTTCCAAGAGTTGGACCTTTCCTGTTACCAGCAGACAGAACCGTTCTAGGACTAGAAGTTACAAATCTTCTAGGGGGCAGACGGCTACCCCTCAAAGGTCTAGGCGTTGGCAGGTTTCTACTTCTAAGGGGGGAAGCTCCAAGCCTGCATCTCAATAAAAGCACTCTCAATGACTTTTTACAACTTCTGCCTGTTCGTGCTTGCCAGGAGAGTCCTTTAGGGGGAAGGTTGGCCTTTTTTGCAGATGTCTGGGCCACTGTTACAGACGACAAATGGGTGCTCAGAACGGTGTCCCTAGGGCACAAGTTTTCTTTCCGTACCTTTCCAGCTCCCAAGGGATTCCCAAACATTCCTCCAAACCGAAGGGCAGAAGTAGAATAACAAATTTTGTCTTTGTCTCATCTGGGAGCAATTGAATCCGTTCCTGCTCAGCAGGTAGGCCAGAGCTTTTATTCCAGGCTTTTCCTAGTTCCAAAAAAAAAGAAGGCACCTGGCATCCTATCCTGGATCTTTCCATTCTGAACTCTTTTCTGGTAATTCCAAAGTTCAAAATGCTCACTCTGCATTAGTTGCTACCACTGCTAGAAAAGGATTCCTGGCTGGTAACCTTGGATCTCAGAGGCTTATCTGCACATCCCTGTCAGGGAAAGTTGCAGGCAATACCTTTGTTTCAGAGTTGGCAAGCAACATTATCAATTCTCTGTGCTGCCCTTTGGCTTGTCTGCTGCTCCCAGAGTCTTCACAAAGTGCCTGGCCCCAGTCATTGCTTTTTGCAGGCAGAAGAAAATTCATATTTACCCATACTTGGACGACTGTCTGATTTCAAGCAAGTTCTCAGGAGCAGCTATTAAAGGATCTGGAATTTGTAAAGACTCTTCTCTCCCCTGGGTTACACTCTCAACGTGGAAAAATCAAAAATGGTACCATTCAAGGAGATTACATTCCTGGGAGTGAATCTGAACACAGCTGCCCAGATGATATATCTCACCCAGGAGAAGCAGGCAACTCTTTCAGTTTACTTCAAGGACTTGACAAGACTGTCCCAGCTCCCCTGCAAGCTCTGGGATTCATGGCATCTTGTATTCACATGATTCCATATACAAGACTGCATGTGAGGAAATTGCAATGGTACCTCAAGAACATTTGGTGTCAGCACACAGAGGACCTGGATATGATGATTCCTCTGCTTCCATCTCTGTAGACGGAGTTTCTATGGTGGGCAACAGCCTGTCTGCAAAACAAAGGCATGCCTTTTCGGACACCTCCTGCCACTCAAGTTCTGACTACAGACGCATCGGACTATGCTTGGGGAGCACACCTGGATGGCAGATGCATACAGGGACGTTGGAACGCACAGCAGATGCACCTGCACATCAATCTAAAGGAGTTAATTGCAGTTCAGCAGGCCTTACTAGCTTTCAAGCATCTTCTTTCTCCAGGGAACCTGCTTGTCAGGACAGACAACATCACAGTCATGTGGTACATCAACAAGCAGGGAGGGACTCACTCTTGCCCCCTGTGCAGACAAAGCATGAATCTTTGGTCCATGGCAGCATCCCTGGACCTGCATCTCCTAGCTCAGTTTCTTCCAGGAAGGCTCAGTGTTTTGGCAGACCAGTTGAGCAGGCAAACCCTGGATCCTCACGAGTGGCAGCTGAACAGAGCTGTCTTTTACAGCATCATTCAGTGTTGAGGCACGCCTCAGGTGGATCTTTCCTCCTCCCCAGACAACCATCTTCTACCTCTTTTCTGCACCAGACAGCATCACAGTCAAGGCTGGAAAGTGGATGCTCTGTCCTTCCCTTGGACATTGCTATCAGTGTACACCTTCCCTCCTCTTCCTCTTCTTCCCAGAGTATCAGTGAAGATCAGGGATGAATGACCAAGGACTATTCTCATAGCTCCAAACTGGCCCAGACAGCATTGGTATCCGCTGCTTCGCAGTCTCTCCCCTTTTCCTCCTTGGCATCTTCCTCTGAAGTCAGATGTTTTGGTTCAGGAAAGGGGAAGCATTCTACATCCTCATCTTCAGTCTCTCCATTTGGCAGCATGTCTCATTTTATGACTCCTTCGCTTTCTTCCTCCCTTTCCCAACAGGTGGTTGATGTGCTGAGGGGGAGGCCAGGAGGCCTAGCACTAAGAAGTCCTATGCTAGCAAATGGGAAAGGTTCTCTCAGTGGATGCAGGCTAGAGGAGAATCTGCTTCTCAACCTACCCTTCCTCTGATCCAGGAATACCTGGCTGATTTGCTTCAGGGTGGTCTTTCTTTTTCCTCTATCAAGATCCATGCTTCAGCCATTTCTACTCATTGTTCACTTGAACAGCCCATTTTCTCTCATCCCCTGATAAAAATGTTTCTCAGAGGTGCTTGCAATTTAAAACCTCTCAGAAGAGCACCTACTCCAGCCTGGGATCTTAATTTTGTTCTAGAAAAGCTCACTCTTCCTCCTTTTGAGACAGCTGCCTCTGCAGATTTAAAGTTTTTCTCTTGGAAGACCGCCTTCCTGTTGGCTATAACTTCAGCTAGGAGGGTTTCGGACCTGCAAGCTTTGATGGCCATGGAGCCTTTTCTTATTTTCCATGCAGATGGTCTTTCTGAGGACTAATCCCTCTATGCCTAAGGTGGTTTCCAGTTTGACTCTTAATCAGTCCATACACCTTCCTACCTTCTTTCCTTATCCTCAAAATAAAAGTGAAAGGATCCTACATTCTCTTGATGTGCACAGACAGCTAAGGTTTTACCTGGACAGGACTAAAGACCTTCGGAAATCTGCACAGTTTTTGGTCAGTTTTGCCCCTGGAACCCAGGGCAAGGCTATTTGTAAGCAAACCATTTCTAAATGGATTGCACATTGCATTTCTTTTTGTTATTCCTTTCTTGGCAAAGCTCTGCCTCAAGGGGTTAGGACCCACTCAACTAGAGTGGCTTCCACTTCTGTAGCTTTTCTAAGGGGTGTCCCTACTAAAGACATTTTTGAGCCACTTGATCTTCTGTTCATAATTTCACAAAACATTGTACTTTGCCTATGTTTTCCAGAGCCAGGGCAGGGTTTGCCACTGCAGTGTTGCAGGGCATTATCCCCAACCCTTGATGCTGTTGGTTCCTCCTCCCTTTTATCTCTGGGCTTTGGTAATCAACCTATTTGTTAGGACTACAACAGTAAAACACGATGAACATAGTACAGTTGTGTACACTTACCCTAAATGTAGATGTTTGAGTGTATTCACTGTTGCAGTCCTGGTTTCCCTCCCTCATTCCCCCTATTTTTGCTCCTGTCCTGTTCTCTTTTCCATGAACATAGTACAGTTGTGTACACTTACCCTAAATGTAGATGTTTGAGTGTATTCACTGTTGCAGTCCTGGTTTCCCTCCCTCATTCCCCCTATTTTTGCTCCTGTCCTGTTCTCTTTTCCTGAGGTACAGACTAAATTTGTTATTTGCCAAATTTGTTTTTTGTTTAAGTCTTATTTTCTGGGGGCTCCTGACTGTTATGGCAAGAAAGACTGAGGAAGTGACGTCAGCTGCCTCCTTTCGTATCGGACTTCCTGACGTCCTTTACAATCGACGGCAGCCGACGTAATTTTTACTTACCTTTGGTATTCTGGCTGACTGAGGGCTACCGGAAGCCGGATAACCCATTTCTTAGGACTGCAACAGTGAATACACTCGAACATCTACAATTATGGTGAGTGTACACAACTGTACATTTTGCATGTGTATTGGGTGTGCTGCTGGTGGTGGGTAATCTATGTGTTAAAAAAATTATTACAGCTTTAATCTGTAGAAATGTATGTAACTTCTTTACAGTGAAATGGTGCAATACCATTTCAAAAGGAAAATTTCTGCTGGTGTAGTCTGTGAGTGAATGGAGCCAAGTTATTTCGAGTCTATATTATAAGCACGAAACCCGAAATAGGCAAACGCTAGAAGAGCGACACATAAACGTCTATCTACAAAAAGAACAAAGGACGGAAACGCCAAAATGCACAACGCTGAACAGATTCCCGGAAGCAACAGCGCCATACACACAAGTAAACCCAGAGTAAACAAACACAATGCAAAACACTTTTATTAACGTTTTTGCAGGGGAGCAAGCCTTCCTGCACCCCCCACTTATATATACCAACTCCGAGACCGCTCTACCGTGGGGAAAAGGATATATTTCCTCATCCCCATAATCACCCTGCTGGCCAGGGAAATCCGTTCGGCATTGTCTTTCGGCATTTCTGTCCTTCGCCCTTTTTGTAGATCGACGTTTGTGTCTATCATGTAAGGTTCGCCTGTTTTGTCTTGTCTTTCTAATATAGACCCGTTATTTCTTTATTATTGTAATTTTACATTCCTCTTCTGCAAATGTTTTTAGATGCTTTTATACGTTTTTTTATTTGGGTTAACATATAAAATGTGTCATAATTAGATTTTGGATTTCAAACAAAATAAGTAAAGCTGCTGGTTTACTTGTCCCAAAAAAGGACGTTTTCCAACATTTAAAAAGTTCATACACAAAAAGGAAAGCATTACTGAGAATTTTGACTTAGCACTCAAATTCAGCATGTAGCTGTACCATTACAGCTACATGCAGAAGTGCTACAAATCAACACCCTTTAAACGAATATCTACATTTAAAAAATATATTACTGAAAATGGTAAACTGTTTCAATGATACAGTCTTGTGATAGTGTCTGGCAGTAGTTTCTACAAGACCATAGAATGTCCCATGCTACCACGTTGGTTACACTTGGTTTCCATTAGGCATGAGTATGACTTTTTCTGAGATTGAAAGTACAGTATGTGGCCAGTGTATATCTTCACGGAGTTGCGATTGCCTCAGAAATCGCATTTTTCACAAAAATATTATTTTGTCACTGCAAGCATATTGTATTCAAATCTCCTTGTCCTGGCGTGGAGTCAAATTTGGATCTGAACAAATGACAATGTTAAGTGCATTTTCTTCCTCTGTATCCTGTTGTAATATATGAAAGTTTTATTAAAAACTTTAAAAAAATCAACCAAATTATGTTATCTATATACGGCTTCTTTAACGTAGTTTGATGTGTGTTTTGCTTCAGTTGGGGATGGATATATGACATCTGCTCAGGTAACATATGCAGCAAATGCCAGTAATATTTTACCAAGTTGTCATTATCTAAAAAGAAAAAAAGAAAACACATAATTTTTTCCAGAAAAGCAACATTGTATTTGTCATTTAAAAGCACCCATGCCCAAAACTCTGCATTTAGCAGTGGTAATGTAGCGGGGTCGGATTCCACAATAAGTTGTACTGAAATCCATAAGAGAACAATGCAGTCACACATGCAATTTGTTTCTGAGGATCCTCAGATAATTCCATGTAATTTTTGCCTTCCAATGAGTGACCTCCCAAACCTCCTGTAACAGAGGCACAAGGGATATATGCAAATGACCCTTATGAACATCGGGTGTTTCAGCTATATGGCAATTCTGATTGCCCATGACTTTTACGTTTGAAGTCATTTTAATGGACAATTTCATGCTTTATTGGCCTGAAATTGTCCATTAAAATGACTTCAAATGTAAAAGTCATGGGAAGTTAGAATCGCCATATAGCTGAAACACCTGATGTTTATAAGGGTTATTTGCATATATCCCTTGTGCCTCTGTTACAGGCGGTTTGGGAGGTCACTCATTTGGATGTTCTAGCTTGGCTGGAGTTTTCATTTAATTTTTACTGATTGTTTTTTCAGTGTGACCTTCCCACTATTTGATGTAATTTTTGCCTAGAACTCTCAAAGGGGATAAGGTACAGTCTTCTAGACATAGACCTAGATTTCCACACTTATTTCAGGAAAAAACAGTGAGACATTGTCATGCTCACTTCCCATTAGTTGGTAGGTATATGGCTTCTTTTGGGGGTATGGACTGCATCATTTGTCTAGAATATACCTTTACTTTGTTTTCATTATATCAGAAGTAAAAGTCATATGTTTCACCATTCAGCGTAGTGTTTGTGGCACTGCAAATCTTATAGCCAAGGTTCTGTGTACTAAAGGGATGGAATGGTATGGTATAGTAAAATTCAGCACTGAACTGCAATGAAATTTACTGAATTCTATATGTCGAAAAATTACAATCATAAATGTATTTTGTATCCGAGTGTGCAAGGATCATCTCCTAAGAGTGTTGCCACGAAATAGGGATTTGTGGGATCTGTGATAACTGATCAAAGCTTAGTCATTGAATGGCAACTGATTGAGCACAACTTGTAGATCAGCATTCAAATGGAAAAAAAAAACATTTACCAGATAAGGCAAGTGTACCTGTCATTGCAAGCATGTTTTAGTCAAAATTCCCTCTGGTGAGGTGACAGTTGGAGCAGTCAAATTTCACCATTGAACTACACTGTAGAATAACATTCATATGTTCTTTGTATACCTCTGTGTTCAATGACAGTTGTAAGAAGGCTTTACCAAGAACTCGTAAGGAAATGTGTAATGTATAGTCATTTCACAACTAGTCTGGCATGTTGCATGATTCTCTGTTCGGCTTAATGTGAGGAATGCTTCACATATTCAGAAGGTATCTTTAATGAGTTGTCATTAAATCAGAAGCAACAGTCATGTACGTTTCTCTAACAAAAGCAACATTGTTGTCGCATCAAACATGACATAACTAAAACTTCCTGTAAGGATAAGCACAGTGGTGTGCAGTCTGATTCAGCACTGAGCTGAATTGAAATCCGTAAGGCTAGAATGGCAGATTTGCATGCATCTTGTCACTGTAAACATGATGTCACCAAACCTCCCCCTGCTGAGTGAACCAGTTTAATGTGATCACCTTTAGCACTGAGCTGTGTTGAACTCACTAAGGGAAGAATATGAGTCTTAGCTGTATTTTGTACTTGAGTATATTGTGTTTCCCTGAAAGTTTTTACTGAGAATGCTGAAAGGTAGATTGAAATAAGAGTGTTACACACTTGGCAAATAGAGGGCTTATAGGTATTTCACTGGGAGTGTCTGGTTTCTATGTTCCCATTGTAGGTATGTTTATCTATTCATATGAATCTCTCTTACACACACACACACCTGCATGTGTGTCTGTCATATAATATATATATGTGTGTGTGTGTGTGTGTGTGTGTGTGTGTGTGTGTGTGTGTGTGTATGTATATATATATATATATATATATATATATATATATATATATATAGTAAGTAGCAAAAACTGAATGGAAGGGCAACTAGAAGATTGCCACAAATGATAACACTCCGTATAATCCTAAAACAGTGGCGACTACCAAGGCTGCGGTAAGTGGCATATATCTCTTGTAATCCAAAAGCAGTAGCGACTACTAGGACCACAATAACTGGTATAAACCTCTTTTATTATAGACTTAAAGCACTGCGAAAACAAATAAAATAAAGATGAGCACTTTCGGACTTGGTCCTTCATCAGATCTGATGAAGGACTTTAAGTCCCAAAAGTGCTCATCTTTATTTGAGATGCATGCCTTGGTAGTCGCTGCTGTTTTTGGATCTGCATCTATATAGTGTGTATGTATATGTGTGTGTATATATATATATATATATATATATATATATATATATAGGATGATGAATGCTGCTAATGTCTAGAATATGTCTTTACTGAGCTTTTATTAAAACAGGTGAAAACCCTAAATGAAAAACCTGCTCTGGTAGAGTTTTTAGTAGAATCTAGAAAAGAAGTTGCTGTTAAAGGGATGATTACTAGGGCATGTAAAATGGATGATAACTATAGGAGTAAATCGGAGGAGGTTAGAAAAGATTGGGAAGCAAAATTAGATAAGCAATCCCCAAGAAAACAATGAGAAAAAGTATGGATGCTTCCAGATGTGCAACAAAGTCTAGAAGATGTAGGATTTTTGCTTGGACATGGTTGCACAGCTATTTTTATTCTCCAAGCAGACTCCTAAGAATTTTTCATTGTGTACATGGCAAATGTTGGAGGTGTGAGGGGGAAGAAAGAGGTAACTGGGAACGTGTTTTGGGAGAGTAATGAGTTGGCAGACTTTAAAAAGTAAAAGTACTGTATCAGAAATATTAGATGAGCTGGGATACAGGATGTGAATTGCCTAGACATAGTAAGGCCTTAAGTTTAATTTTGGTGACTACCGAAAAGTACATTACTAGAAAATGGAAATCCGAATCTAAACCAATGGTATTTGAAGTAGTGAATATTGAAACTAAGATAAAAGAACTGAAAGTGGGATCTTTGGAAAAGGGTAAGAGCCAATTACACAGAAAAAAATGTCAATTCTGTGAGTAATACATGCAGAATAATGTTTTGGAGGAGAAGTGAGGTTTAAAGGAAGGCAGGAATTGATCAGTTTATGTAATATTGGTTTAATGATATATGATGTATATGTTTGCAACTGAACATGTTAACATGGTTTGTTTTCTTTTTATAAATGTATGTTTGCCCATGTCTTAAGTATAATTCAATAAAGGTGTTAAAAACCAGAAATGAAAGTCATATATATTTTACCAGTAAAGCCATATTTTATTGCTGCAGATATGACATGAAGGGATACCGTTCTAATCACATCCTCTCTGTAGAGATAAAGTGGCAGTCTTAAGTGTATTTTTTCACTCTGGGTTCTTGTCTTACCCTTTGTAATATCCTAAAGGTTTTACTAAGATGTCTCAAAGCAGGTCGATATATATGGCCTATTATACACCAGTACTAAATAGGTATTTCCTTATCAGTCTGCCATGTTGCTCAACTTGTGTTTCCATTGCGATGGCTGTATGACTTCTGTTCATGATGATGAATGCAGTAAATGATCATAATGCATCATTTCTATATCCCAAAATGTCATAATGAGACAAGAAAAAGTATTTTTACATGGGCCTTGCGCCACCTATGTACCCCACATCCTGACTTCTAGATATACTACCACTGAATATGCTGCACCTCAGGAAAAGGGCAAGTTATAGATCATGTTTCAACATTTCTGGCCATCAGAATGATTCTTAAAATGGCAAAAGGTGCCCATTCCGAATATATCTTTATTGAGCTGTTACATCATCAGTGTAAATGTATTTCATGAAACAGAGTGATGACTTTGTTAATGCCAGCATGGCATGACCAAAACTCCTTTGCTGAGAATTTCATTGTGGTACAGTCAGATTCAGCACTGAACTGCATTGAAGTCCCTAGGTGTAAAATTTGCAGTCTTGTATATATCATGTACCTTAGTACTCTGTTGTAAATTTCTTAAGTTTTATTAGGAACTGTCAAAATGGGTCTGAAGATGTCCTTTTATATCTTGCTACCAAGTGAAGGAATTTCACGGGCATTTCACCTCGACTAGCAAGCTGCATTTTAGTTAGTTCCCATTAGAGGTGCTTCTGAGGAAGGAATGAAGTCTTTACCATAAATATATATTTACTGAGTTGGCATTGCATCCGAAAAAAAAATTATTTTGAGTAAAGAAAATTTGTGTCAATTGACTATATCACCCCCCCCCCACCCCCACCCCCAAGATTTATACCTCTCAACTATCCAGATTTTGTAGCCGTGTCAGAAATGTGTTTTCAAACTTTTGCTACATATTTTGTACAATTTCATATTATTATTTTGAGAAGCTCTAAGTCAGTTGTGTGAGCATTTTAAAAAATGTACCTAATTTGGTAACTTTTCCTTTATTGTTTTGCTTTGTCTTTAACATATGCAGGGAAGTACATTGCATGAAGTTGAAGTTGTCTGTGTTTCTAGACGAAATCGCCAAATAAGTGTGCTCTCAAGAAAATGACACATTTTTCTAAGAAAATGTCTGGAATATTCCAGACACACTTTATACTGCTAGAACTACCAGTACATGTATTTTTACATTTTTCAAGATAACAGTGTGTGTATATCTGAGTTATATTCTTGTTTTTTTAGAATCAGAGCTAAAATTGAATACTCTTTGTCAGAAAGTGAGGTTTCTGTCATTTTGTGTGCTGTAGTAAAATAGACATGCATTACTTGTGATTAGTTTGCATGTATATGAGATTGTGCTGTCAGATTATCATAATTGATGATAGTTTGTGCATGTATAATGTATACGGTTGACCATCCCTGTGTCTTTTTCTGGAAGTTTCATGCAGTATCTATGAGTAATAAAGAGAAATCGACATTTGGAGGTAGGCTGGAATCCTGGACAGACTGGCCATTTTGAATTTAAAAACTGCATCAATAGTCAGTTTAAAATAAGTGTAATATCATTTTGACTTTAGAGTAGCACATAGCTACTTGGTTAAGATTTCATTCCTAAAAAGAATACATATTTCTGTTTAAATTTTTTTTGTGTCTTTTTGGCATAAAAATTACATTAAATTATTTTTTTAAATATAGTTCAAGATGTAGCCACTGCTTTTGGCTGTGAGATTAGTAGCACAATCTGATGGTGTTTATGATGTAATTATCATATTAATATTCCCTGAAAATGTCATGGGAATATGCAGGCCTAGCCCACCTGGTGGTGTGAACATTGGCTTGAACTGATTTACAGTTGAAGTAACACCCTTGATCCCTTCTGCTAAAAGGGGTCGTGGATGGATGTCAATCTATTTGGTAGATGCCATTTACTTTAGAGAGCAAGATAGCCCAAAATATTCAGTAGTCTACTAAAAATGCATAGTAGTAAAGGAGTTAAGTTGCAGCACACTAGGCAAGTATTCTTAGGCAAACCAATGTTTTTTTTTACCATAAGCATTTTTTATGATTTGCTAACTGTTCAGCCTCTGCAGAGAAGCTGGAAAAGATCATCCAGGTCATGTGAAGGGTGCATTAATGTGTTCTACTTGTCATGCCTTATCTTGTGCTACAGTTTCAATGCATCTTCTGGGACTAAAACCCATTGTTGTAGTACATTTATACTTAAAGGGAAAGTCCACCCTAAAAATAAAAATGTACGTTTTTATCATACCTTAATATTCTATGCATCTAATGCATCAGAATCACTGAGTGTTAATTACATTTTTAATTTATAACCACAAAAAGGTGACCTAGTGGTATGAGATGCTGCTCAGATCAGAAACACGTCGAGCTCCAACAAAGGCTTTTCTAATAAATAAGTTAAGAGATTTCATCAAATACAGTTAGAACTTAATCAGAATAACAAAAGTAATATTACAAATTGAACCAACAATTTTATGTACAAATAACATATGTTATAATTTTGCTGCTCGAAATTTTAAGACAGACTGTATAGAAATATACTTGTTTATTCCCAGGATGGCAAAGGCATTCGATCTGAATTGCCATATCAGCTCTCTATATTCCCAATTTATTTTTCCAATCCCCACCATGAGAGTCAAACTCCACATGTTCCAAAATACCAAATCTAAAGTCATTGTGAGAGGCATCAACCAAAGAGTGCTTATAAAGAGCATTATTAACATTTTTGGTCTTCATGCTGTACATATGTTCTTATGTACGTTTCTTCAAGGCTCTCTCGGTTTTGCCAACATAAAAACTACCACATTTTTGCACACTGATATGTATACAATACCTCTGTTTTCACAATTACCCTTTTAAAAAGCACCTTTGTTTTAGTCCTAGTACCCGGTACTATAGAGACTTCATCAGTAATATATGGGCACTGACTACAACTTCCACATTTTTTAGTGCCTTGTTTTTCTTTTGACTTCTGGTGCATGTTATGTTCATACAAACTTTATAAGTTCTGCTCAGTTTTGGGAGCAAACTGAGGGTCACAACCAAGCACCCTTAAAACTTCTGTATTAAAGCTTAACATAGTCCAGTTCTTTGAAATAATTTCCCTAACTCTCAGTGCAGCATGCTTAAACTCCACAGTTATTGCTCTATCAAATCTACGTTCATTTTCTTTAATGGTAGAATTTGTCATCAAAACCAGAACCATGTAATGGTTTGTATTTTTTTTTGCCCCATTCAGTGTAAACTTTTCTCACTATACCCTCGACCAAGTCTTTTGGATACCCTCTGTCAATGAATAACTGAGAGACATTCTCAAGTCCGTTGGCTAAATCTTCCTGCTGTGATGTCACTCTAACTACTTGTATACATTGGCCCTTGACCAAACTCCTTTATTGCAAAAAGGGACGTGAACTCGTAGACTAAGTATGAATTGCTGAATTTGTTTTTTTGTATAAATTTCAAACTTAAACCACCCTAATTCAATTCTGTGTTAGTATCCAAGTAGTTAATAACCTTCTTGTTATAGTAATAGGTACATTTCAAAAAGGAGGTGGTCTTGTTCAAATATTCAGTAAAGTCACCAATACAGTCCTCAGGGCTATCCCATAAAATAAATGTCATCAGGGAATCTCAAGTATATGAACAAAAAGTGTAGAACACAGCACCACAGCAAACCAATAAAAAGCAGATGGCAAAGAGCAGTGTAAAATCCAAATAGACTTTTATTTGAACACAGGTGAGCACTTTTGCAATAAAATCGCTTCTTCAGACCATAAAAAAATCAGCAGCATCTCAAATATTTAAAATGCAATTAATTATATGTCTCCCAATAAAAAAATTCAAGTACAATGGCCATAAAAATTTAAAGGCACAGCTTTCTTTTAAGACAGAAACCATAAAAGGTTAGTGCCATAAAAACACGCATAGCAATATACTTATTTAAGAAGCTTTCTTTCTTTCAGAACTGGTTTAAGAGGTACTGATTCATTCAAAACTGTGCCTCTATGTGCTGATAGATTAAGAATCCATCTTAATTCTTTCCCTTCTGTGACATTGGTTAGAAATCCAAAATCTACTTATGACACATTTTACATGTTAACCCAATTAGAAAAACGTATAAAACTTTCATAAATTACTTCTACTGCCATAAACTTAAACCAATTGTTAGTGCCTTTCTCTAGTATATGTTAGCTAAGGCACTATAACTATGGCCTTATTGGCACAATAATAATGGTCTCTAGTTTGTAGCTTAAGTCACCAATTAATTATTCATATATAAAATTTTGAACAAGTCACACGCTGTGCTAAATAAACTAAATTTTTAGTGTCACAGTTAGCTGTAACTTTAAAAACATAATGGTTACCATTGTCTGGTTGTATAAATGTTTTGGATACATCAGTGTATTTACAAAAAAGTACTTATGTTCTTCATCTTTCACTGTTGCAGTCATCACACTTGGGTTATCTGCCTGCAGGTAACCCTCAGTCGGCCCGAATACCACAGTCTTAGTATTTCTGCATCAGATGCTGTCACTTCCATGACGTCAGGTCATCAGGGGTATAAAACTGGCAGATGACACCATTTCGTCAGCCTTTCTTACCGAGGAGGAGCCCGAAGCAGAAGAAGTTCGCAAGTGCCGGTCTGCCGCTACCTGAAATTTTCGTTTTCGAGTTGATAATCCTGAAGTCTTCTAAAGCTAACTACCCCATTGGGGATCCTTTTTTCTTGCTCTAACCGATGTCAGAAAAAGTTAACAATTGTCTTGCCTGTGGAAAGCAAATAGCTCACAGAGATTTTCATTCTTACTGCATCACCTGTTTAGGCCCAGACCATGACGTCCCTCGCTGTCTCTCTTGTGCCTTGTTTAACGCCCGGACCATTTGTCGGCAGGCTATTTTTGTCACTAAATTATTTCGCTCTCATTTTCCGTATTCCGAAATAGCTTCAATAAGCCATCCGACTACAGAACTTCCGAAAAAACGTAAAGATAAAGAAGAGACAGACCGCATAGGTCCAAAACTCCCGACGATGCTTCCGTTAAGCTAGTCACAAGTCCGCCGGTACTCAGAGAGGCGCCTTTGCAACCCCTGATGTCTGCTTCTATGGATCCACAGGCCTCTGCTGAGACCCATTCGGAGTCTGGTATGCCACGAGATGCTTCTTCGACTATGGAACCTGCGGGTGTCTCTACCTTGGATGGGTCCGGAGCCACTGTGCAGGCACCGGCTTCTGAGGGTGTATGCCATCCTACCAATGTTCAAATAAAACTGACTACTTTTTTTTAGTTAACTCTACCGAGTTTCTTTGGCCCAGAGTACGCACTACGCCTAGAAAACCGACTACCAAAGCACATGCTCATGCTCCCATGCCAGGAAAACAAATGCTTAGAATGGCTGAAGACCTTATTACACTAATTAGGGGAAGCCAGCCTTCCCCTGCTAAGTGACAAAGAATTGAAGTTCCTTCTGATTCTACAGACCATGAGTCTGATGGCTCAGACCCTTTTGATTATCAGGACATGCCCTTATCCGCATATGAGGATTCAGATGCAGAGGAATCCATTCCCTCTGCCTCCCCTCCAGAGCATTTTTCTTTTGATGAAATCTTGCATACTTTAAGAGATCATTTCCACTGGAAATGCCAAGATTACCCTCAGTATAAAAAGAGACTCAAAGAATTGTTACCTCAACACAGGCCTCTAGCTATACCCCCTGTCCTGGATGTTGTAGATAATGTTTTTATGAAATCCAGTCTTACTGCAGATGCATTACCCCCTGCCCCTAGGAAACCGGACAGATACTACAGAGTACCTGATTCCCACAAGTTTCTTTTCAAGAATGCTACTGCTGATCCAGAGATCATTTCACAGGGACCTAAAGGTATTAAGGCTACTAGAGCCAAAAATCCTACCCCTTCGGAAGGGATTCCAGAGCTTTAGACAGTTGGGGAAAGAAGGTATATACTTCTGCAACTCTTGCTATCAGGGCATTAAATTGCCAGTTTTACATGCTGAAGTACCAGCAACATATTATGGAACTAATTAAACAAAAAATGGTATTTCCAGATTGTGCAGAAAATAAAGATTTACAAGAGCTAATGCATTCTGCAAACCAAGTTAGTAAGCATACTTTGCAGTGTGGTTTCGATGCCTTAGAAGCATCTTGCAGGGCTGCAGTCACTGGTTCTGTTCTGGGAAGACATGCTTGGCTGAAGGAGCAAACCTTGCCAGATCATGTCAAATCCAAATTACTAGACACTCCTTTAAATAAGGACTGTTTGTTTAGCACCAAAGCAGAAGAAGTTCTTAAAAAGATGGAAGAAAAAGCTAAATCTATGCAAACTGTTAAAGAATTCTTACAAGTGCAACCACCTAGATGGCCTTCCCAGACAAGACCCAGGGGAAACAGGCCACCCAGACTACAGTCTCTGGGTACGCAGAGATCTAAGCAATGGAGCGCCCCCCACCCCAAAAACAGGGAGTGGTAAGCAACCCCCCTATGGAAAAAGTTCACTATGACTTCTCAATTCTACTTTCCACTCCTGCCCAACTGCTTGTTCTCCTAGGAGGAAAACTTGCCCTTCATTCAAAAAACTGGATGTCCACCACTCAGGACCGATGGATCCTCAACATTGTATCCCAGGGGTACAAATTCTTCTTCCACTCTCTGCCAACCCAAATAGGGTTTCCAGACCTTCGTCCAAACCAGTGGGCAGAGGCTCAGAAGCATGTACTTTGGTACCCAGAAAAGAGGGCTCTTGCCACCCAATCCTGGTTCTTTCAATTCTCAACACCTTTCTGGCTGTCCCAAAATTCAAGATGCTTACCCTGCAGCAGCTTCTCTTTGTGCTAGCCATGGATGCCTGGTTAGTCACTCTAGACTTAAAAGAAGCTTACCTGCACATCCCTATAAGGGAGTCGTGCAGGAAATATCTACGTTTCAGGGCAGGATCTATGCACTATCAGTTCTCTACACTTCCTTTTGGCTTATCTACTGCGCCCAGAGTATTCACAAAATGCCCTAGCTCCAGCCATTGCATACTGCAGTCAGAGAAATATCCAGATTTACCCATACTTGGATGACTGCCTGATTCAGGCGGACAGTCAGGAATTGCTGCTTCAGCACCTGGCATTTGTAAAAAGCCTTCTCACTTCATTGGGGTACACCATCAACGAAAAGAAATCCCAACTAGTACCCAGTCAAAAGATTGTATTTCTGGGAGCAAGCTTGGACACAACTTCCCAGATGGCATTTCTCACTTCAGAAAAACTGGTCTGTCTGACAGACTACTTCAAGCAAATAGCCACCAGAACCCAGCTATCTGCAAGAATAATACTGCAAGCACTAGGGTTCATGGCCTCATGTATTCTACTAATTCCATATGCAAGACTGCATATGAGGAAACTTCAATGGTACTTAAAAAGTCGTTGGTGCCAGCATTCTCGGGACCTGGAAACAGTCATTCCTATCATACCTTGTCTTAGGACAGAGTTCCTCTGGTGGGCAGAAGCATGCAACCACAACAAGGGACTGCATTTCACTCAACCCCACACCGCCCAAACCCTGACGAGACTCATCAGACTATGCATGGGGAAGGGGGGCTCACATGGCAGGCAAATGCATTCAGGGCCTCTGGAGCCCAAGGCAGATTCTCCTGCACATCAGTCAAAAAGAGATGCTAGCTGTACAGAATGTTCTGACAGCTTTCAAATACCTTATCCTTCCGGGACAACTGCTGATAAAAACAGACAACACCACAGTTATGTGGTACATAAACAAGCAGGAGGGAACCCATTCTTACCCACTCTGCAGGTTAGCCATAGCCCTGTGGAACACAGTCTTGAGCAACTAAGTTCATCTGCAAGTTCAATTCCTGCCAGGCAAACAAAATTCACTGTCAGACTACTTAAGCAGAAGTCTCCTAGACCCACACGAGTGGAAATTGGAGCCCAACACCTTCAACCTTTTGATCCAGAGGTGGGGGACACCAGAGGTGGATCTCTTTGCCTCCCTCGAGAACCACCAGTTAAGCAAATTCTGCACCAGGAACCCTCACAGTAGGGCCTGGAAGCTGGATGCCCTATCCTTTCAATGAGAAACCTCTCAAACTATGCCTTTCCCCCTCTGCCCCTTCTGTCAAGAGTACTACTCAGGACAAAAACAAGACAGGCCAAGGGCAATTCTGATTGCCCCGGACTGGCCATGCCAGCACTGGTATCCGCTCCTGCGCAGCCTGACAATGGTGCCACCCTGGCACCTACACCAGACACCTACCCTGCTGTCTCAGCAGGAGGGACATATTTTGCATCCACAGTTGCAAACCCTAAACTTTGCAGCCTGGCTTATCCCTTGAATAACCCACCAGCAGCCCTCCGCAAACAGGTGCTGGATGTCATTCTTAAGGCCAGAAGGCCTAGTACTAGGAAATCCTATGCTGAAAAGTGGAAAACATATTGTTCTTGGACTCTGTCTAAAGGAAAGGACACAGCAGTGCCCTCCTTACCCTAATCGTGGATTACCTAGCAGAGCTACTCCACAGAGGCCTGTCCTTCTCCATTAAGATTCATGCCTCTGCCATCTGATAATACTGAGCCACCTCTATTTTCTCACCCTCTCATCAAACAGTTCCTGTGAGGGGCTAACACCTTAAGGCCCCCAAGGAGGGCACCCACCCCTGCCTGGGACCTTAACTTTGTACTGGAAAAACTCATGCTTCCCCCATTTGAACCTACTACTTCAGCAGAGTTAAAATTCCTCTCTTGGAAAACAGCCTTACTTTTAGCCATAACTTCAGCTAGAAGAGTGTCTGAGTTACAGGCACTAATGGCTGTGGAACCCTTCATTGTTTTCCATGCAGACAGGGTTTCCCTCGGGATTAACCTGTCCTTTATGCCTAAGGTGGTGTCCAGTGTGGCTCTAAACCAATCCATCCACTTACCAACTTTCTTCCCTAACCCCCAGAATAAAGGGGAAAGGATACTGCACTCTTTGGACATGCACAGACAGCTCAGGTCCTACCTTGATAGGACTAAACCTTTCAGAAAGTCTGACCAGCTTGCTAGTCAGCTTTGCTTCAGGGGCAGAGGGTAAGACCATTTCAAAACCAACCATTTCTAAATGGATAGCACACTACATCCATTTCTGCTACACGCACCATGGAAAACCAACCCCTCATGGGGTCAGTACACATTCCACTAGGGCTACCTGTACAGCATTTCTCAGGGAGTTCCTACCAGGGACATTCTGGAAGCTGCAACCTGGTGTTCTGTACACCTCTTCACCAAGCACTACCACTTACCTATCTTTTCCAAATCCAGGGCTGGATTTGCTACAGCAGTCTTGCAAGGCCTACTAGCCAGCCCTAACACTTCTTGATTGCCTCCATCCTTCCTCAGCTTTGGGAATCAACCCAAGTGTGATGACTGCAACAGTGAAACACGAAGAACATAGTACAGTTGTGTACACTTACCATAAATGTCGATGTTACAGTGTATTCACTGTTGCAGTCCTGGTTTCCCTCCCTCCAGCCCCCTGGCTTAATCTGTCTATCTATCTCTCCTCTCTATGGCTATTCCTAATGGCATTGGTATTTAATTTTTACTGGTAGTGTTCCCCACCATATATTAGCTCCCTGTTTGGGGGCTCCTGACATTTGGGGCAAGAAAAATTGATGTAATGGCATCAGCTGCCTATTTTATACACCTGATGACATGACGTCATAGAAGAATCGACCACATCCGACACAGAAATACTAAGACTCTGGTATTCGGGCCGACTGAGGGCTACCTGCAGGCAGATAACCCAAGTGTGATGACTGCAACAGTGAATACACTCTAACATCTACACTTTACCACAGATAGAGGTACCAAAACTAGTTCTAATACTAGGTTGCTATAGTTTACTTGTATTAGGGAAACAAAGCTGTCTTTTCAACGATTTTTTATTTTTATAAACAAAATTTGGAGCTGCACTAACAAACTCGTGTAAAATAGGATCAGAAGACAAAATATGCCAGTTTTTTGTAATATTTTTTATATCTATGCTGTTAGTACTAAAAGTCATACAAATAAGCTACATTGATATAAAAATTATTATGGGCAGTCTTTCTTATGTTTTCTTTATGTGAAAAAAAACAGGCATTCACTACTTTGTCTAACTTAACCCTTTCACATGCTTTACTAACTTCAAAAAGTTTATAACCACGTTCTATAAATTCTGTACTAGTGGAACACATAGTTGTTTCAAATTCTTGTTCGTGGTCATGGAGCCTAGAAACTCTTAAAAGTTGACCTCTTACCACATTTTCAATACAGTTTAATATAATTTGAAAATTCTGAATCAGACAAAACTGTTTTCCAATGCTAGCAAAATGAGGTTTGAAAATTGGAGTGGAGGCCGCACCCATGGCAACACCTTTTATTTGTGAAGTATGTCCTTCGAAAAAACAAAAAACTATTTTTGTAAAACCATTGATAATTCCATAATCAGATTCACTTGTTGGGTATTAAGAACTTTGAATGTTAAGACCATCACGAAAAAATTCAAAAACTTCTTCTATGGGACTAGAAGAGAATGTCAACATCTATTGTAAGGAAACGTACAGACGTCGTTGCTAAATCCGAGGTTAATCTCTCAAAGTCCCATGAGTCTCTCAGCATGTGGGATTTTAAATGTGTAATAAACTTAAGACCTACCAATAATTAAGCCTGTGGAGTGTGTTTTGGACCCACACTGGTTGCCACAGTAGGTCTAAAAGATGGATTTTCTATTTTGGAATCCCAAAAATCAAAGGGACATGAGGTTTATTTTGAGAAAATCATACATCTTCGGGGAAATTAATTTTCATATCACAGTAGATCTTCCAAAAACCTATCAGTTCTGTGATACGCTATATTGATTTAGTTCCTAGATACTAATATATATGTAGTGTTGTGTTGGAGTATCTGGGACATAGGACAAAAATAATCTATGATATCAAACAAAACAGTCCCACCACCCTTATCTAGTTTCATTATTCAAATGTTTTGTATCCTTAATTAAAGCTACAGTATAACTCATTTCTGTTGATTTCTCCAACCACTCTTTGGAAAACAGTTTCACTTTTAGCTGTTTACTGACATCAGCAAGACAGTCTTGGGATGCTAAATTGTAACCAGACAGTAGTAAACACACACAATCTGTGCTATCTAGCTTTTATAAATACATGCTGAGACAAATTTGTTTCTGAAGCAAAGGGAATTTGAATTGTAAAAAAAAAAAAAAAAGTGAGATCTTCATGATCTGTGGCAGGGAACCAAGTGAAAATGGAAAACAAAGAAATCATCGGTTTCTGGGTTCTGAACAGTATGTAGGCAATACTGAATAGAGAAAAAAATAATTACGGGATAAGGTTAACTACACTGGATGATAGTTTTCTTTAGCACCACGCCTTATAGGACACTGGTCGAAAATTTGAAGACTACTGTAATGGGATACAAAATGATGCTGCAGATAAGAGTGACAATTAAGACATTGGAAAAATAAGGTAATAAGTGAGCGGTTACACCCCCCCCCCCCCCCCGCTACTACCATTTCTCATTTTTATCTGATGTATAGGGATTTGAGAGCAAGGTCAGTTTATTTGCTATGAGCAACAAGATTAGTGTGGTAATTTTGCATTGTTGGTCGCTAAGCTTCTGGTGAAATTTCATAAATGTTTGTTATGAAGGTATGCATTATGTTAGGGGAGTACAAAGATAACATGGGGGCATTATGAAGGCAGAGGAGCAAGATGTGTTTGGTTCTCCTATCCAAACAGAGAAAGAAAATTGCTGAAGATTATGCATCAGACTTGCTTGAATAATCAGTGTAGTTTAAGGGGAGGTCAAGTTTGAGGGCATAGTTGGTGGTAGGTACAGTAGATGAACAAGAAAATGGGATACGATATAGGTGCATGGCATCCCCTTGGAAGAGGTTGAATATGAGAGGACAATAGTGTCAACTGAATCTGAGATAAATCATTTGTTCCTTGAGAAAATATGATTTATTCCACATGTTCTTAGGGGCCTAGAATGTTTTGCAGAAGGGGATATATTTGTTAAATACATCAGCAAAAGGGTTCATTTGTACACGAGACAGGTGGACAAACTGTTGTGGCAGAGAAGGGCAGCTGCATAAGCAACTACCTAGAATACTCTGGCAGAATTCTTAATAGATCTTTGTTCAGTAATCCAAATGTTCTTAAAGTCCATATTTAGTAATATGAAAGATTGTGCTGCTTTTCTTTTAAATTGTGTAGTTTGTGCCATTTCTGGAAATTTAGTCTTTCTTTGATACTGAAGAAGGGATTCTTTCTGTGGGAGAACTCTTGCAGCAGTAAAACAAGAGGACATAGGTGGGACCCCTAGGGTGAATTTATGGTTACCCATCCAATCATCCAGATTGCGCTTGAACAGGGCCAGTGAGGTGCTCTGCTTGACATGAAGCGAGAGTCTGTTCCAAAGGTGTGGCAGCCTCTGGGAGACAAATCTGTTCCTCCAGCAGGTTCCATTAATGTCACATACCAGGTTAAAGAGGTTCCATTAATGTCACATACCAGGTTAAGGTCTTTAGAGTGAGTAACCCATGTACCATTTGACTTGCGGATATGCAGAATTTCCAGTAATGCAGGGTCACAGATTGCCTCACATGCAAGGCGGAGATTGCCTTTGAATAGTCTGTATGAAACAGAATAAAGTTTGCAATGATTTCAGATTATCCACATAAGAAAGATGCTGAAGAACTTGAATTTTCCTTGTGAGGAACCTTTGTGGTTTCTCCAATTGCTGCAGGTACTTGGAAAGGTACATGCCAAAAGGGGCATTTTACTCCATTGTTGGCCTGATGACTGAGGAGTACAGGGAGGTTATAACTTTTTTTCTGGAAGCAATGCCCTTACTTGTGAGATGAGCAATATAGAATGCCCTTCTTACCACTGTGGAGACATGGTGATCACAGGTATGGTTGCTGTCAACTTGTGTGCCCAGGTCTCTCACCACTGAGTGCATACTTGGGGTGTTATTAATGTGGTAGTTAGCAGGAAGATCACTCTTACCGAAAGGGATGATCATACATTTTTTCCACCGAGTTTAAGGCCATGACTTTGGCACCGATCATTTGCTTGTGTAAGACCCTCTTGTAGGGTGACATCATTTGGAGATTATTTAACCACTCCCAATTTGCAGTCCACCGCAAACTTGGTCAGCCACAGACCTTTAGTTTTAGCTTGCACTTTGGATAAATAGATTCCAAATCGTAGCGGTCCCAGGACTGATCCCTGTGGAACACTACTGGTTACAGGTCTGCTGGAGGTGGATTCTCCTATTTTCACTATATGGGTTCTATCAACGAGCCAGTTAGCGACCCATCTAATGATATACGGGTAGATACCTAGCTGGGTGAATGTGTCAAAATCCTTGGCTAAGTCTAGGAAGGCTGTATGCACAGATTTCCCCTCATCAAGGGCCTTGGTGACTGTCTCAAAGAAGTATACTAGGTTTAACAGGCAAGGTCTCCCTTTGACAAATTCAGCTTGAGTAGGTTCAGGTGTTTGGAGGTTACCAATGTCTTTGTTGACAAGGTCCATGATGATTCTCTCCATGGCCTTTCAGGTAAGGCTAGTCAGGCTAATAGGTCTGTTGTTCCCGGGGTGTGTGAAAGCACCACCTTTGTACAAGGGGATATAATGGTGGCAGTTTTCTATACAGGTGGGATAAAGCCAGTGCTTAGACTAAGATTGAAAAGAGCACCCAATGGCATTGCTAATTCTTGTTTGAGCCCATGTAGGACACAGCCTGGGATGCTATCAGGTCCTATGGATGCTGTGTTTTTGACCTTAGGACATTCACGACCTGCTCTATAGAGATACGGGGTAGAGGACAGGTGGTAGGGATGTTTTGGGGTAAGTGTGGCAGGGAAAGGGGAATGAAGTTTTCACAAAGGCTAAAAGGTTAGCAATATCCACGGGCTCTGTATATGTGGTATTATTAACTACCAGTTTGGCACAAATATGAGCCTTTCCTTTTAGGTTACGGATGTAACCAAAGAATGCCTTATGGTTGTTCTTGGTTGAGGAAGCTAATTTGGATTTGTAGTTGGCCTTGGAGGACTTCACAAGGAGTCTTATTTGCTTGTTTAAGCTGTGGAGGGAGTGTTTCCAGTTTGGGGCTCGCTCCCTCTTACTCTTAGACAGCTATTTCTTCCAATTATTGTAAAGCCTGTTAATAGCTGTTGTCCACCAGACAGGTTTGCTCTTCCTTGAGGGAGCTTGCTTTGGTCGTGTCAAGTATAGCCGAGTCAATGCAGTTGTTCAGGTGTTTGTATAAAGCATTTGTGTAGAACTCTGCATAGTTGCTAGTCCCATCTGAGGGAGGAGGTGCAGTGAAACTTTTAATGCCATCCCATAAGAGGTCATAATCTGCTTTGGAGAAGTTTTTTAGTTTAGTTTGTCCTACGGGGGGGGGGGGTTGTCAGGTGTGATAGGACACTAAATCAGTCTCATTCAAAGTTACTATCTCACCACGTTAGACCTCACAATGATGGTGCTCTAGTGGTCCCCCATATTAGTAAGCACATGGGCACCGGAACCATAGAGTGAGTGGGGAGGGGAGCCCCCCCCCACACTTTTTGCAGATCATCCATACCTTCCAACTGTCGCTGACATCATTGCGCACGTATTTCCGGGTTTTAGTGAGCGGGAACGGACTACTCTGCATCAGAGAAGGATTTCGGAAGCTGCTTGCTAACTTTGAGGATGGCATGTGGACTGGCTGTAGAGTGAGTAAGGTGTGTGAGCGCGCGCCTGCGTATTTGGAATGATTTTCAGATCGTACTGGCAATGTGCAACTATTACAGTGAGCAATTAAAATATCATTAGAATTTTCAAGTATTTTACTGAAAACATCTCCAAAGAAAATATGCGTGTAGCTGAATTATCTTGTCATTCCTCAGGGAATCACTATTTATCAATGCAGGAGTTGCAAGCTAAAAGCTATGAGGTGTGTGTGTGTGTGTGTGTGTGTGTGTGTGTGTGTGTGTGTGTGTGTGTGTGTGTGTGTGTGTGTGTGTGTGTGTGTGCGTGTGTGTGTCCATGCTTGCATCTCATCATTGTACAAACTGATAAAAATCCCTAACATCTCCCCATATTCAGACGTTCTGTGACATTATGATGATTATGGCATACGCTTCACAGATCAGTATTAAGTTGTCATTTTGTTCTGCTTGTTTGTTCAACTTTAGTAACTCTGTAGCTTCAGGAGTGCCTTGATTTATTGTGAAAGACCACTTATGCAGTGCAAAACAGACATTCTCATGGTAGTCTGTTACTTGTCTATAAAGTATGCCGTAACACTTATAAAGCTACAGAATGTCTTAAGCAAGTGGACAGACTATGGTGTACACTTATCTGTGTGCAGTGATAAAGTAGCCATGATCAGCAAAGGACACGCTCACTTAAAAAATACAATTTACAGCTGTCAGCGATTGTTGCTCATTGATAGGATGAAGATATCAGACTAGCAGGCATTAGACTGAGAGCTTGATCTCTCCCTCATCTCTCATACTAATTGTGTTACATGTAAGGCATTCATTTAACCCAGCTAAATTAGTGTGTGCTTTATCTTTGCTGGTATGCACTGCATGGGGGAGAAAGAATAAAAAAAAGTTGGAATCACTACTGAAGCAAATGCTTGCCACTTGGGCATATTGCTACAATGCCAAACACAATGGTACTATAGTCTGTTGCTTACATTTCTATCCCTAAGATTGGCTCTGAGCAGACTTGTACCATCTTAATGTGCTCAACATAGATAACCTTCTGAGCTCCAATCTTTGTCATTTAGGTTAATTAGTACATTTTTATACAATTTTTTTTTTGCTCCTGTTTTCTTACATCATTGTTATATCCAACTCCTGCCATTTACATTTCTACTGCTGTGAGATTTTACTACCCCATTTACTCTTATGGCTTTCTTTTCGCTATTTATGTTTTGTAGTGATCTCCCCTCTGTGAGGATGTGAGGTGTTGCCAGCTATGCCAGTAGAAGTAGGGCAGTGGATGAGTAACATATGCCAGCACAGCTAGCTGGAATTTAGTAAAGATTTATATGTTACTTGTATGTCAAAGTGATTTGTACAGATGCTTGTGTTGAAAATGTATTTGTAAAGTTGTTGGTGTTAAAATGTATCAACAGTGTGTCCTGCTGGACAGAGGAAGAAATGTACATGTATTATTGTAACTGTTGAAACATATATATTCTAACAGAAGATACTGAAAGAGAATAGGTTAATCTTAATCCACCTGTCTTTGAAAAATAGTAAGAAATTGAATTACTTAATTTAGGCCATAAAGATCGTATCTTACAGTTCTCAATGCAGCCAGAGACAAAAAATCTGTACTTCCTGGATTGTCATCGGGGTGAACTAATTGCTACTCAGGAAGGAAAATTGTTTTATGACTTCCCAGAGCTGCAACAAATCTTAGCAAGGCTGTGTGTCTGTCTGTGTGCGTCTGTGTCCAACAGGATACATCTGGTGGCTAGAGGTACTCTGGCTCAAACCCTGTACCTTGAGTACAGGTAAAGAGAGACTAAAGTCCCTAGCCACCATCACTTGTGAATTTGTCTCGCATTTTTCTTCTGTTCCTCTGGTTTTCAGGAATGGAAAAACAAAACCTTTTATTCTAGCAATTTTCTAAGGTTATAAAATCAGTTATTTGAAATGTGTCCCCATTTTGGGGCTGTATTCTCCCATTATTGGCTTTGTTCTTTATTTTTGTGCTAAGAGGTTGAGAGCTATGGTGAGAAGTGAGAACTGAATTCACTAAATGATATGATAGCCATTTAAGTTTGTCTTCCTTTCTTTCAAGAAACTGCTGGTTCAGCTTAGTGGTATGTTGCTCTGACTGTAGTGCTTAAGGTTTTGGGTTCAAGACTTGTCAGTGAATTGCATGGTAACACATTTTATAAAATCAACTTTCCAAAATTATACAAGCAATGTTTAAAATGTGTCCCTATTTTTTGGCCTTTTGCCCCCCCCCCCCCCAATTGAAAATAGGTTCAAGAAGCTGTGCAACATGCCTATGGCTTACACATTCTCAATGACTTGTGGACTTTCTATTTTAAAAGCAATGATGCAGTATAATATTGAAGTTATGGAGCACTTGAAAAGTGACATAGACAAGATTTATGCTGATATTAACAGTGATTTATTGCATTCTTTAGATGAGTATAAGAATGTTTATTATAGAGTCTTGCATGACGCTGATATGGCTACAAATACTAATATTAATCGCGAATTAAAGAAATTAGATAGGGATATTACTGTGTATGAGAAAGGCAATGCATACAATTTTGAAAAATTTACTACCAATCAGAAGTTTACTAATTATTTTAAACCCAATTTTCAAAGTAGGAATAATCACTTCCAAACAAGAGGGGCCTTTAAGGAAGGACATTGGGAACATGGGGAGGTAGATGGCTGCAACCAATCTTTCTATGACCAATATTCAAATTTTGAAGGGAATGGTAATGTGGTTGACACAAATGTCCCTTTAGAAATAGAAGAGGTGAGGAGGTCGGAGAGGTTGAGAAACCGGAATCAACAGGCATCCTATGCACAGGCCACCGCTGGGAGCAATGTAGGTCTGGGGAGGGGGTATCGAGAGCAGAATTTTCAATAACCCCTGACTGTGAATTATTGCAAATTCAAACTACTACTTACAACACAGAGGCTGATGACAATACTAGTGGCATTTTAAACGCACACAACAATTTTAACATTAACTACACAGATATTAATATTAATAAAAGTTTTTTTTGAACTATTTATTAAAGGTTTCACTTTTGTGCCAGTGGACAAGCCCAATATTGAGAATTTTATTTTGGATATTAAACTATTTACACGTAAATTAAATTTTAAACATTTATATAATGATGAAGCTGGACAATATAAGGCAAACCCACTGACTAGGAGTAGTATATATAATCCACCCATAGAAAATGAAATTTTAAATTTTGAAAGATGTATAATTAACAAAATTAGGGATGGATATAAGACTAGGGACAAAGTGAAACACAACTTGACCAAAGATGAAAAGAATTTATTGTATGAACTGAGTAACAGTGATAAAATACGTGTCATGAAGCCAGACAAGGGTGGGGGTATAGTCCTTATGGACAAGTGGGATTACATTAAGAAAATGAAAGATATTTTAGACAAGGATGAACAATATTGTTTGGTTACCAAAAATGAGATCAATATATTATATAGGAAGATAGACTTAATTTTAGAGGACAACTTGTTTTGTGGTATGATTGATCTAGATTTATATAAGTTTTTAACAGTACCCAAACCAGTTGTACCTGCTATATTTGGTATACCGAAAACACATAAATCCCTGGTGGACCCCCCCCCCCCAGGAGACCCATAGTGGCTTCACAAGGGTCTAAAACCCAAGCAATGGCCATATATGTGGATACTATGATCAAGGAATTTTATGTTAAGTATGATCATATACTTAAGGACTCGTGGGATTTTTTGACTAAAATAAGTGACAGTACTTACAGTGAAGAAATGTACTTTATAACTATTGATGTAAAAGACTTATTTTCAGTCATCCCACAAACTATTGGTATGGAGTGGTTTGAGAAAGTTTTAACTGAAATGAATTTTCTTACAACTCTTCAATACAGGATTGTTTTAGAATGTATGGAGTTAGTGTTAAAATATAACTTTGTGTATTTTGAAGGTGATTATTATCACCAAAAAGAAGGGGTGGCAATGGGTTCCGCTTGTGCCCCAGTATATGCCCCAGTATATGCTAACATTATTATGTTATACTGGGAGAGACAACATGTTTTTAATTCTACATACAATCAGTATATTAAGTATTTCAGGTTCCTGGACGACATTTTTGTTTTATGGAATGGAACCAAAGATTGTATTATTGAATTTTTACAATATATTAATCATACCACCTCATTTTTAAGTTTTGTATATCAGATTGAAATGGATGAAATACACTTCCTTGATGTCAAGTTGAGTAAAGACAAACACAAAAAATGTTATAAATCTAATGCTTTCAGGAAGGAACATTTTTCAAATGCATATCTCCATTTTGATAGTGACCATCCATATCAATTAAAGAAAAATGTCGTAAAAGGACAAATGATTAGGATGGCGAGGATGATATCAGAAGAGGTGGATTTTTTGAAAGAACTTGAACATGTTGAAACAATGTTTATTGAAAGAGGGTATCCTAAGGAACTCATTACACCAATAAAAGAATATGTAATACTGGGTAGACGAACTAGATACAAACCACTATTAACCAAGGTGGATAATTTAATGGCCAATAATGGGTCAAATGACAATAATATTAATAATAATAACTATAGAAATGAGGTGAATGATGAAATAAATACATAAAATATAACTAAAACCAATTTCACACCATATTTTACTATTACATATTACAAAGACATTGGTTGGTTGAGGAAAAGCATCCATGAGATATGGAATATGTTTAGAAATATGGCTGTTAAAACAGACGTATTTAAGAGTGATTTGAAATTTAGCTTCAGGAGAAATAAGAACATTAAAAACATCCTGGAGAAAAAGAAAATTGAAAGAAGTGGGACCAATAAAAAGCACGGAACTTTTAAATGTGGTAGATGTGCGCAATGTCCATATATTGCAGAAACAAAAGAATTGAGAATACCTAATTTATCTTTAACTCTAAGGGCTAAGAAGTATAGTAGCTGTTATTCAAAAGGGGTAATTTACTTGGTAATGTGTAAAGCTTGCCAAAAATATTATATTGGCAAAACTGAGAGACATCTCAGAAATAGAATATATGAGCACATAAGAGATATAAATAGGCATAATGAGAATAATGCTTTGTATAGGCATGCAATAGAATGCAAAAAAGCAGATTTTAAATTTTGGGTGCTTGAAGTGGTTGAACATCTGGAACGTGGGGGTGATTGGGAAACCAAAGTTGAATATAGGGAGATGATCTGGCAACTAAGATTGGATGCCTGTAGTAACTGGGGTCTGAATGACCACATATCAATCACCCCTGCACTGAAAATATTAGCAATGGACCCAAAAGTTAAAATGTTATGAATGACTGCCTATGTGGATAAATGCCTATATTAGGATGTCTACTACTGGGAAGTTCATAGATTTTAATTAATTAATTAATTAATTAATTAATTAATTAATTAATTAATTAATTTATAGTCCCAATATACATATACACCAAATGTACAAACACCCATATTTACACATATTTCTTTATATTTATAAGTATATAAAAGCATTTCTTCAATAGCATGATCAAACAATAGTATACCATAATATTATATTATATTAAAGTTAATATTTTTATCGTATTTTATACTCAGTTCATCCATAATAATATTACATGCATATATATTTAACATATTTAACATATACATATTTAGATAATATTTATTTATTTAATTAACTTATACAAACACATTTTATAAAATATTATATATATTTATATTTACTATTTCTAGGATATACATCAATACATATAGGAAGTTTTAGAGATTTTATAATATATATTTTTTATTTTTTAATGTTTTACATTTATATTACATTTATATTTATATATATATATATATATATATATATATATATATATATACATATATAATTTTTTATTATGTTGTAGTTATTGTTTTTGAGCCTCTGGATATTTTGCAATATATGTAATACACTACACAAACTTACACTGTTTTATATTTCATATTCCCTACATATTATATTATATTATATATTATATATATTATGTATACTTATATTTGATAAGGTTATTCATGCACACTATTAATTTTGAAAAACAATATAAAAACATTTAATAGTACAACAGTATTTTTAAGTATTGATAACTTAGCAGTTTTAAATGGTACTTCCTAATATGTGTCCTTTGAATATATTTGGAGTATTGTAATATGGAAGTGAATGTCTTTTTAAAAAATGTGATATATCTGTCTATATCAATTAATTAATTCAGACATTATTGAGAGCTATATAAAAATGTAATTGTCTCAACGTAGAACAGATTCTGATGAAGTCTCCGTAAAGGAGACGAAAGCGCTTAATCTGATTTACTTGTTGTTTTTTTGTTTTAATATTAAAGTTCAACATTAATTTTTAAAATACTCTCCGCCTCCTTGTGGTGTATGCTGGCGATATATGAATAAGGTGAAGCAGAATTTGAAGAAGTGCATATGGGACAGCCTTAATAGTGCCGGAGCGTTTATTCTTTGGTGAAACATATATATTCTAACAGAAGATACTGAAAGAGAAGAGGTTAATCTTAATCCACCTGTCTTTGAAAAATAGTAAGAAATTGAATTACTTAATTTAGGCCATAAAGATCATATCTTACAGATGTTCTTCGTCTCACATTGCTGCAGTCATAACCTGTGGGTAGTCCGCTGTCCTCGGTCGGCCCGAATACCAAAGGCGTCGGTCATGGGCGCCCGGAGCTGACGTCAGTACGTAGTAGTACTTAAGCGCATGACCGACGCCATATTCTCAGTCTTTCTTGCCACGTGGTCCGAAGCAGAAGCAGCGTTTGCAAGTGCCGTTCGGCGTTCTGAAATTTTCAGTTTTCGAGTTTCAGACCGAAGACCAAGTTGGGCTAAGTACCCCGTTGGGGAAAATTTTTGTCTTTTCTTGCCTCAGTTAATCCGGATGTCAGAAAAAGTTAATAATTGTATTTCTTGTGGGAAACAGATACCTCATAGGGACTATCATTCTCTCTGTATTCCTTGCTTAGGGCCTGAGCACGACGTAGTCGGGTGTCGCTTTTGCGCTAGATTTAATAAGTGCACCATTAAACGCAGATTAGACTGTGCTAGGCTTGTTTTCGGTAAGCGGTGTAACTACAACATGCCGTCGGATCCTCCGACGCCCGCTACCGCTAAAAAGCAAAAAGATAAATCTTTAAGGTCTAAACCGGATGAGTTGTCCGTTACCGACGCCGGTTCTATGGAATCTACGGTTGAATCTGTGGATCCAGCCGAGGTATCTGCTGAATCCCAGGGGGAACCTTTACTTTTACAGGAGTTGGCCTCTCAGGAGTTAGGTCAGGCCGAGGGTGCCTCTCAAGTTTCTGTGGTTCCATCCTTACAAAAGGTTATTAGGCCTTCTACTTCAGTCACTAAAGGCCCTGCCTAAGGCTAGACCGGGTGTTTCTGGTACGGGACACAGCTCTGGTTCTTTGGGTTCTGTTCCTAAAAAACATATGTTGAAAATGGCAGAGGATTTGATTACTTTGATCAGGGGTTCTATGCCCCCTCCAGAGAAGAGGCCTAGGGTGGAGGCAGATTTAGAGGGAATGGAGCATTCCTCAGATTACTCTGAGTCCTCAGCTGAAGATATTCAGGATTTTCCTCCCTATTCTGATTCGGATGCAGAGGATTCCTGTCCTTCTGCTTCACCTCCAGAGGATTTTTCCTTTTCTGAAACCTTGCATTCCATGAGGGAGCATTTCAAGTGGGAAGGTCAGGATTTTTCAGATTCTCGTAAGAGGCTTAGAGAATTTTGTTTTGCCACAGCATAGACCTTTGGCTATTCCCCTGTTTTAGATGTTGTTCAGGATGTTTTTCTGAAGTTTCCTTAATCCTGATTCTTTACCCCCTGCCCCTGTCAAGCCAGACAGGTATTACAGAGTTCCAGAGGCACATAAATATTTGTACAAGAGCCCTAGAGCTGATCCGGAAACTATTATTCAAGGGCCTAAGGCTGTCAGGGCTTCTGTGGTTAAGAATCCAGTACCTTTGCATAAAGATTCTAGAGCGTTGGATAGGTGGGGTAAAAAGTGTACACCTCTTCTACGTTAGCTATGAGGGCTTTAAATTGCCAATTCCATATGCTGAAGTATCAGAACTTTCTGTTAGGTCAATTGAAAGCTAAGGTAGATGCTTTAGCTGAGTGTATAGAGTGTAAGGAATTGCAGGACTTGGTTCATGCTTCAGATCAAGTTGGTAAACATTCCTTGCAGTGTGGCTTGATGCCCTTCAGGCTTCTTCCAGGGTGGCTGCTACTGGTTCAGTTATTCGTAGACATGCCTGGCTTAAGGATCAAAATTTGTCAGAGCATGTTAAAGCTCGGATTTTGGATGCTCCCCTTCAATCTGAAGTTCTTTTGGTTCCCCTGTGGAGTCAGTTTTGAAAAGATGGAAGACAAAGCTAAGTCTATGCAGACAGTTAAGGAATTTTTGCAAGTGCAGCCCCTAAGTTTAGCAGGAATTGGCCTGCAAGAGGATGGTCTTACCCTTCGGATTTTCAGTCTAAGGGCAGGTCTCGACGTGGTAGGGGCAGGGCTCACGCTCAGGGTTCTTTCAGACCTAGGACTTGGAGTTCTCCTGCACAATCTTCTGGTGAGGGCAGGGGTCAGCCTTTTCGTAAACAGACCCAATGACCTGTATCTTCAGCTGCCGGACCCTTCTCTTCTGGCAGCTCCTCTAGGAGGAAAGTTGGCACTTTTCAAACAAAATTGGCATTTGGTCACCCAGGACAAATGGGTGTTGGACATAATAAATCAAGGCTACAAGTTTTATTTTCACACTTTCCCCCTTTCAAAGGCATGCCAGATGTACCTCCTCAGCAAAGGATGGAGGCTCAGGATCAAATTTCTTTGCTTTTACAGATGGGGCCAATCCAGGTGGTACCTTCGACAGAAGAAGGCCTAGGGTTTTATTCTCGTCTATTCCTAGTGCCAAAGAAAGGAAACACTTGGAGGCCAATTCTGGATTTGTCCATTCTCAATACATACCTAGACATTCCAAAGTTCAAGATGTTAACATTACAACAACTTCTGCCTCTGCTAGGAAAAGAGCGCTGGATGGTAACTCTGGATCTCAAAGAAGCCTATCTTCACATTCCTATCAGGCCCAGCTGCAGGAGATTCCTGCGTTTTCGGGCTGGTATTTCTCATTATCAGTTCTCTGCATTGCCCTTTGGTTTATCTACTGCGCCCAGGGTGTTCACAAAGGTTCTGGCTCCTGTAATAGCTTACTTAAGACTGAGGGGAATACAAATTTATCCTTATCTGGACGACTGCTTGATTCTTGCTCAAGACAAAGACAAGTTACTTCAGCAGCTACAGCATGTGATGGCAGTTTTAAGGTGCCTAGGGTATTCTGTGAACGAAACAAAGTCCAGTCTAGTACCCTCTCAGGACATGTGCTTTCTGGGTGTCAGACTGAATACAGCCTCTCAGATGGCTTTTCTGACCCCGGACAAACAAAGAACTCTTCACCTCTACTTCCAGCAATTATCAGTACAGTCCAGGCTGACTGCAAGGACAGTCCTTCAAGCCTTGGGCTTCATGGCATCTTGCATTCTGGTACTTCCCAATGCCAAACTGCATATGAGGAAGCTACAATGGTATCTCAAAAGTGTATGGACTCAACACTGCCACGATTTGGACACTGTCATTCCGATAATACCGTGCATCCAGAAGGAATTCTTGTGGTGGGCACAGGAATGTCACCTAAACAAGGGACTCTCTGTGACCCGACCAGAGGCAAGTCAGATCTTAACGACGGATGCCTCAGACCTGGCTTGGGGAGCACACTTCAATGGGAAATGGATTCAAGACACGTGGCCTCCCAAATTACAGCATTTGCATATCAACATGAAGGAGATGTTAGCAGTCCAGTTTGCCCTGATGGCTTTCGAGGGCCTACTTCAACCAGGACAGGTGTTGATTCAAACAGACAGCACTACAGTCATGTGGTACATCAACAAGCAGGGGGGGGACCCATTCTTACCCTCTTTGCAGACAAGCTATGATATTGTGGGAGACTGCTCTGGGGTTGCACATCACTCTTCAAGCACGGTTTCTGCCAGGAGCACAGAACTCCCTAGCAGATGTATTGAGCAGACTAATTGTGGATCCCCACGAGTGGAAATTGCATCCTCAGGTATTTCAACAGTTGACAGTGGCTTGGGGAACTCCAGACATAGATCTGTTCGCTTCTCCTCTAAATTTCCAACTACCAAAATTTTGCACAGGGATGTTTCACCCAAAAGCTTGGAAAGTGGACGCTCTATCTTTCAGCTGGAACAACCTTCACGTCTATGCTTTTCCTCCTCTGCCTCTCCTTACCAAGGTACTCTTGAAAGTCAGGAGGGACAAGCCTTGCATGATTTTAATAGCACCAGATTGGCCACATCAGCACTGGTATCCTCTGCTGAGGAGTTTAATTCAGGAGCCTCCTTGGCCTTTACCACAGCTTCCTCATTTGTTGTCCCAGTCAAGCAGTCATTTGCTCAATGTCAGGGTGCAGTCCCTGCATCTAACGGCCTGGCGTATTCTGTTTTAGAGCCTGTGGGTTCTCAGCTTCCCCAGCAGGTTTTGGATGTCATTTTGGAAGCTAGGCGGCCTAGCACTAGAAAAGTTTATGCTGATAAATGGAAGAGATTTTTTCTTTGGAGCACAACAAAGGATTTTGATGTCTCGGTACCTAATTTGAGTTGTACACTGCAGTACCTTACTGAATTACTGGACAAGGGTTTGTCGTTTTCCTCTGTGAAGGTTCATGCTGCAGCCATTTCTGCTCACTATGATTGTGACCCTCCTTTATTTTCTCACCCTTTGTTTAAGCAATTTCTTAGAGGGGCAAAAAATATAAGACCCCCACATAGAGCTCCTACTCCTTCCTGGGATCTCAATTTTGTGTTGGAGAAGCTTATTTTGCCTCCTTTTGAACCTGCAGCTACGTCTGAATTGAAGTTTTTGTCTTGGAAGACTGCCTTTTTGTTGGCCATTACTTCTGCCAGAAGGGTATCTGAATTGCAGGCTCTCATGGCAGTTGAACCCTTTCTAATATTCCATAAGGATAGAGTTTCTTTGCGTACTAACCCTACTTTCATGCCAAAAGTGATTTCTAATGTGGCCTTGAACCAGTCTATCCATTTGCCTACCTTTTATGCTGATCCCCAAAATAAGGGGGAAAAATTTTGCATTCTTTGGATATACACAGGCAGTTGCGTTATTATTTGAGCAGAACTAAGGAGTTCAGACAGACTCAACAGTTATTTGTTTCTTTTGCTTTGGGTTCACAAGGGAAAGCTGTTTCAAAGCAGACTATTTCAAAGTGGATTGGTAATTGCATTGCTTTTTGTTATTCTCATCATGGGAAGAATGTTCCTGCTGGGATTAGACCTCATTCCACTAGGGCTACGGCCACTTCTGCTGCTTTTTTGAGGGGTGTAGCTACTAAGGACATTTTGGAAGCAGCTACTTGGAGTTCAGTTCATACTTTTACTAAGCATCATCATCTCCCTCTTTTCTCCAAGTCCAGGGCTGGGTTTGCCACTGCAGTCTTACAGGGCATGTTAGCAGCCCCTAATGCCTTTTAGTTTGCCAGCCTCCCTTTTCCTTTGCTTTGGGATTCTACCCACAGGTTATGACTGCAGCAATGTGAGACGAAGAACATAGTACAGTTTTGTACCTACCATAAATGTAGATGTTCGAGGATCCACATTGCTGCAGCCCTATTTTCCCTCCCTCCTTCCCCGCTTTGGTTTGGGGTTGTGGTGGTGGTTGTTATTATTACTTGGGGATAATTGTTATTTCTCTCCTTTATGGCTCTGGCCTTTTCTTTTTAAGGCCTTCTGACATCTGGGGCAAGAAAGACTGAGAATATGGCGTCGGTCATGCGCTTAAGTACTACTACGTACTGACGTCAGCTCCGGGCGCCCATGACCGACGCCAGCCTAACCCTTTGGTATTCGGGCCGACCGAGGACAGCGGACTACCCACAGCTTATGACTGCAGCAATGTGGATCCTCGAACATCTACATTTATGGTAGGTACAAAACTGTACTTTCTCAATGCAGCCAGAGACAAAAAATCTGTACTTCCTGGATTGTCATCGGGGTGAACTAATTGCTGCTCAGGAAGGAAAATTGTTTTATGACTTCCCAGAGCTGCAACAAATCTTAGCAAGGCTGTGTGTCTGTGTCTGTCTGTGTGCATCTGTCTGTGTCCGTCTGTGTGTGTCTGTGTCCAACAGGATACATCTGGTGGCTAGAGGTACTCTGGCTCAAACCCTGTACCTTGAGTACAGGTAAAGAGAGACTAAAGTCCCTAGCCACCATCACTTGTGAATTTATGTCTCGCATTTTTCTTCTGTTCCTCTGGTTTTCAGGAATGGAAAAACAAAACCTTTTATTCTAGCAATTTTCTAAGGTTATAAAATCAGTTATTTGAAATGTGTCCCCATTTTGGGGCTGTATTCTCCCATTATTGGCTTTGTTCTTTATTTTTGTGCTAAGAGGTTGAGAGCTATAGTGAGAAGTGAGAACTGAATTCACTAAATGATATGATAGCCATTTAAGTTTGTCTTCCTGTCTTTCAAGAAACTGCTGGTTCAGCTTAGTGGTATGTTGCTCTGACTGTAGTGCTTAAGGTTCTGGGTTCAAGACTTGTCAGTGAAATGCATGGTAACACATTTTATAAAATCAACTTTCCAAAATTATACAAGCAATGTTTAAAATGTGTCCCTATTTTTTGGCCTTTTGCCCCCCCCCCCCCAATTGAAAATAGGTTCAAGAAGCTGTGCAACATGCCTATGGCTTACACTACTGTGATTCTGTATTTATATATTGTGTGTAGAAGTAGACTGTTATTATGGAAATATTCTGAATAGGACAGTTTTGTCATTATTAGTGAATGCATTTTGCTTCATTGCCTACAGGAAAAATGTTCAAACAATACATTTAAAATGCAATTGTGTGTGGAAGTAAACTGTTATGGAAATGTTTTGAATATGGCAGTTTTGTCATTATTGGTGCATGCATTTTGCTTCATTGCCTACTGGAAAAATGTTCAAACAAATTTAAAATGCAGTTGTGTGTGGAAGTAGACCTTTATGATGGAAATGTTCCGAATAGGGCAGTTTTGTCATTATTGGTTAGTGTATTTTTGTTTCATTGCCTACTGGAAAAATGTTTAAACATAAATTTAAAATGCGCTCTAACTTAAGTCTAACAAGTGTGCTGTATTATACATGGAGTATAATTTAATAAAGTCAGGAAGGTGCATCAAAGAAGGAATGTATGTTGTTTTGTGTGCAGGGGGCCTCGGATTTGAAAACAGTCCAAAGGTAATCTTTATCTACCACTGGCCAGAATGCATTTTCTTTGTATGTGGTGTGGGTTTCAATGCTGTTTCAATGAATGTGAGTTTGAAGGGCAGAGAGGTTTTAATGCCAAGTTTATTTTCATTGTGAGACAGTATTGCTTTGTTTAGCAGATATCTATTAGTGTTTGCGCATTGTGCTATAAAATGTAAAAAAATAAAATCCAAATGATCATTGTAGAAGTAAAGCAGTATGTACACATTAGTGTTTATGGTAAATGGGGTGAAATAGCCAGGTAATGGGATATTGGAATGGCTGCAGGGAGAGACTGGTGCTATATTTTGGTTCTGTTCTTCAGTTTGTATTTGAAAGTTGGTGTCCCACAATTCCACTGGAGTGGACGGGGTTGTGTAATTATGTATGCAAATTTTATGTTAATCAGGGTACAGATTTGTACCTATTTTTCATGGGCCTTGTCCAGATTTTTGATGTTTCCAGGTTGAGAGGTATGAGATCATCTCATTTAAAAAAAAAAAAAAAGCCACGGCTCAAAAGACAAATGCAGCTGAATGATTCAGCTGCATCTCTTCTAGCATGTCTTTTTTTTTTTTTTTCAATTTCCTGACCCGAATCACTACAGGTGGTAAACTATAGCTATAGGCGCCGGAACCACTTGGGCGAAGGGGGGGAGGACTCATGCACACGTTGCATAGTAATTTAAACACAAAAGTGCACGGAAAGCACTTCTCATTATTAGTGAATGCATTTTGCTTCATTGCCTACAGGAAAAATGTTCAAACAATAAATTTAAAATGCAATTGTGTGTGGAAGTAAACTGTTATGGAAATGTTTTGAATATGGCAGTTTTGTCATTATTGGTGCATGCAGAAGGGTCCCAAGTGTTCGCTCCGTGGATAACTGCTTACTTCTAAGGCTCCAGTTCTGGAGTAAGTCAGTGATATTTCATTCTGTTGTGCTTATGCAGTAGCTCCAAAGTGATAGTTATGTCCGTTTAGTGCTAGCTCCATTTATTCTATGCAGTAGCTCCAAAGTGATATTTCTGGCTCCATTTATTTTATGCAGTAGCTCTGAAGTGATAGTGATGGCCGTTTAGTACTAGTTCCATTTATTTTATGCAGTAATTGGATAGCTCACTTTGCCATTAGCCTAAATCTTTCTTTATCCCACTATGTTCTGTAAAGTGTCTGGAATTAAACTCAATACCTTAATCAAACCAGTCACAAATTTTTTTATAGACTGTTACAGATTTGATTGTAGTAATGTTAGTGTACGCATTGCATTTTTAATTCTGTATTTCAAATATACAGAATAGAAAATTTAGGAAGTAACAGTACATGAGTTTACTGTACGAGGAATTGCTGGCTGTTCCCATGGTGGTGTGAGAACAGTGTGAAAGTTGGTGAAATATTTGAGGCAATGCTTAGAATGATATTTACAAATTGTCATCAAGGTTTCAAAACATTTAACAGTCAGTTATTTTGGAGTTAGAATGGGCTCTGACATTGGGTACCACTTGAGATTGCATAGTATTCCAAGATGTTGACTGTTTCTAGAGGTCATTTGCACATAATTACAAGTGTAATGCTTTGACCAAGGATGTATTCAAGTTGTTTAATGTCTGGAATAATTTATGTGCTAGAGTTTGTAGGTACAGTGCTATTGGATTTATATCAAAAAGGGCCGTAGCTTCAAAGTGATAGTGATTAGTGCTAGTTCCATTTATTTTATGCAGTAGCTCCAAAGCAATATTTCTTGTGTGTAGCTCCAAAGTGATATCTTGTGTGTGTGTGTGTGTGTGTGTGTGTGTGTGTAATTGGGTCCTGCATTTTCTACCCACACCACCACATGTGATTCAGGGAGTTTGGCTCATACTTTTGATCTGTTCATCTTAAGATTTGTGGCTTTCTGGCAAATCATAATGAAAGAATTTTAAGTTTCAGTCTTACCATCTTTTTGTTTGGAAACACACACTAACACAAAACACTATTTTAGCAACTTTCTAAGATTATACAAGCAATAATTTAGCCCTTTGCCCCCCCCCACCCCAAAAAAAATACATTTTGGCTTTTTCCAGATTTCTTCTGCTGTTGAAATTGAGAGATTTAGTTGTGTCAAGTGGATGGTGCAGTGGTAGTGTTGTTGCCTCACAGCAAGATGTTATGTGGTTTGATTCTTGGCTGGAGTGCCTTCTGTGTGGAGTCTGTATGTCCTCCCTGTATTTGGGTGGGTTCCCTCTGGGTACTCTGGTTTCCTCCCATGTTACAAAGACGTACATCTGGAGCATTTCTCTGCCTCTGCTGAAAATTGGCTTTCTTCCAAGTCTGACGTTCCTGGTACAAAAATGTTAAATAAATAAAATGTTTTACAAGGAGCTGAGAGCTTCAGGAGAAGAGAAGTTTAGCGCTGCATATTCCAAGACCGTTTGCATTGTTAACATAACAGGTAGCAGCTTACTTTTGATGCAGAAGGCTGTGGTGTCTACTCCCACAGTATGCAGATCGCTGTGATACTGTACTATGTTGTATTTTAAAGGGAGTGGATGCTACAGTCTTGTGAATGTCCTCCTTTGGAGGAGTTACCTAGTAACTATGAACCTGTTATCAGTTTGCCATCCATTCCCTGTTGCAATGTTTAGCTTATTATTTTGTAATATAACATAGGCAATTTATTCTTCAAGAGCAACAGCCAATTTATTTTTAGATGAAACAATGAAATATATAGTTGTTTCCTAGCAGCAACCTCTTCATTAGTTAGAGATCCCTTAAATGTGTAATTATTTAGATGACTTGCTTCTGCAGACATTTTGCATATTTCCTGATATTGGTGGATTATGAGAAGTTTGAGTGGACTTTTGTGGTTGAACATTTTTAAAATGGGTAGTTTTGTTTTGTCATTATTGGTTCATACATTTTGTTTCATTGCTTACTGGAAAACGACATATTTAAAACACATTCTAACAACTGGTGCTGTATTATACAAGGAATGTAATTTAATAAATCAGGAAGGTGAATCAAGGAATGCATACATGTATGCATGGCCCTAAAAAGGTGTTTGAAAACAGCCCAGAGGAAAGTGTGAAAGGCTCAAAATCATGGGCAAATTTTAAGCTTTACTCTTGTTACCAAAGCAATGGATTAAGGTAAAACAGTTCACACCACATTACCGTGATCTGGCCAAGCCTTTTGACATAATCCCCTGTTCAGGTGTAGTACAAAAGATGAATAATGTTGGAGCAAACACTTAAATCACCAGCTGCATTGCCAACTTGGCTCACAGGATGCAGGAGATCAAAACAGGTGAAGAGACCAGTCACCAATGGAGTCCCCCAGGGTTCAGTGCTGAGACTTTTTCTGTTTGATATATACATCTCAAAAGTAAAAGGAAATACCAAAGAGCTTTGACCAGCTAAGTTTGAGATGACTGCAAGCTAGGCCAAGTTACTGAATCCCCAAATGACTTCACCATCATGCAGGAAGGTTTGTCCCAAATAACTGGTGTCAAAATCATGACAATGCCCTCTGAGAACTGATCCAATTGTTTGGCATTTGGGAATTTGTGTGTACAGTGACCTAACTTTTGACCAACATGTGCCCAGAGTCATAAGAAAGCATTTCTATATTGCACAGCTTATAAACAAATTGTGACTAGATCTAGAGATGTTGTCCCCCTTTACAAAGCTGTCATTTCAATCATTTTGTATAATGCCCACTTTGGCATTCATCTGTCCAGACCCATGCAAAAATTGGAATACCTTCAGAGATACCTTACTAAAAGGATACAAGTCCTAAACAATAGGTCTTGCATGGACCACCTCAAAGATTTATTATTATACTCAGTATCCTACAGAGTTCTTAGAGGTGACATGCCTGGCATACAAAGCATCCTCCGATGTAATACAAATGGACCTACTGAACATCAGCAATTCAAATGGCATCAGAAATACTCAGTCCAGGTATCTAAACTGAATGTTGTGGACAGATGGATATATATCACAGAGGCTACCACTGTTCCGGAACAGATTATCCATAAAAATAAAGCAAAGCTCATCCATCCATATTCAAATGCAACTTGGATCTAAGGATGGGTAATAGAAAATGTACTCCAGGATTTTCCCTCGTGCCACTAATGGATAGAGGCAGTTCCTAAATGCTGCATCCCTTACATGTCCCTCTCAAATGATCTATGTTATGATCACAGTTGTTCTCACTAGGGTTAATATACAATTATCAGCCATGGGAATAGCTAAGACCAACCAGAAAATGTTAATTCAAGCACCAGAAGGGAATTGGCTAAGCTTCAAATGTCCTCCAAGTGAACCTATGTTGTGGTAGCAAATAGTTATAAAAAGATTACCCTTTTTAGTTCACTAATGGTAGCAAATAGTTATAAAAAGGTTACCCTTTTTAGTTCACTAAGTGCCCCTGTCACCCCCCCCCCCCATCTTTAACCGCTTCTGGCGCCTATCGATAAGCACCAGATCCAGGATGTTGGCACCCCTTGTGGGGGTGTCAGCTAGCTACTCCAGGGCATTGGAGTTAATGTAGTCAAGGAACCTTTGGGCAAGTGAGTTTCCGCTTGAGTAATTTTCTCAGTCAGTGGATGGGCGGTTAGTCACCCAAAATCATTGTTAGTGCTCTCCTAGGAATAATGGTTTTGTTGGATGCATTTTGGATTGTCCAAGCTAGAAAGTTTTCAAGAGTAGGTATATTTTGGCCTGGGGGAATGTATATTACTGCTGTGCATAAGTTTTTGTTATTGTTTGTAATGATGCTAATAGCAATTCCATGTTGCTGAAGGTTGGGACAGGTTTGGGAAAGGATGTAAAGGTTAAAGAGTTGTGATAGATTATAGCTACACCGCCACCTTTCCTTGTGAGTCGATATTTTCAAAAGATATTGTAGCCACTTAGAACTATTTCACTTTCTAATATATGCGGCTTTTGCCACATTTCTGTAACCACTACTATGTCAGGGGTGTATTGAGAGAGCCAGGAATGAAGTTCAGTAATTTTATTACAGATACTCCTTATGTTGATTGATTGTTATAAGGTTTTGAGTGTTTGTGGCTGTTTTTAAGGAAGAAGAGGGGGAATGGTTTATATTGGGGAGAGGGAAGTGGCAGAGTTTGGGTGAATATTGCCACTTTGAGATAATAACAGGAGGCGAATTATAGTGTGTGCAAAGTAATTGGATTTAATTAAGGACTTGGATAAATTATTGGGAGTTAGTTTATTATTGATGGGGAGAAGTTTGATTTTTGATGTATTACTACATTTAAATATTGATGATGAGACATGTAAGAAAACTGAATCAATTCTCCTATATGTAATTCGTGCATATCCCAACTCAAAAACCTCCCAGTAATCTTGATTTTTTTTTTATTATATAAGTATCTAATAGACTTGTTATGTTTTAGGTTTTGTAACAGATATTAACTTATGTTGCTTTGGCTTTGCAATAGATGCTAAAGTTTCTAGTTGTGGTTTTTCAATTTGTGTTAGACTTTACTGTTATTTTTGTGGTGCTTTTCTCCCTGGACCTCCACTGAAGAGAGGCACTTGCCCGGTCAAAGACGATCCCAATCAACAAATGCAAAATAAATAAAAATAAATAAACACTGCAGTTTCCCCACATGCCATCCTATATTCATCAGTATGAGAATGTAAGACAACAAGAATCTTACAGCTCTAAGGAATTGCCTTGAGAAAGGAACCCACACTATTGCCGTATGTACCATGTATTCTGAAATTTCATTTCCTATTGAGGAATACTGTGGGATTCTTCTTAATGCTGCATTGTGTTGACATATCTGGAAAGGTCTATTTTTCTCACTCCTGTGTTCCACTGAAAACTGTCTTTTGAAATCAGTGTCATCATAAAGTTGAGGGATTACAGATGTTTCTCTTTACCCCCAAGACTGTGTGATATCAGAGTTGACATATTTAGGGATGCAGTGCATATATTTTGGGTGGGTCGCCATGCAATAACAGTTTTTGACAAATCTAACTTTTGCAGTGTTGACTCGATATTTTCATTTGCAACAGTTACTGTACTTTGCAGTTTAGCTACAGATATGGATCACTGCCCCATTTAAGAGTTATGAGGTAAATGCTCAACAGGAAATGGTAAGGCATTTGCTTTCACATTCACTGTTCCTACCAGCCATAGAAATGTATGCTAAAACACCAACAAATGCTGTAATAATACCATTTATGCTGCCACTGCTGCTACTACCACTACTACTACACAAACTGTCCACATAAGGAAAACTGATAATTGACACAGCCCAAGGTGGGAAAGTCTGACAGTAATCACTCTGAATACATTCTTGGTACTGAACAGAGGTCTGCAAACTGTATGTGGAACTTTTCCACCTTAAAATACAAATTGTTTCCTGCTGGAGGTATGCACTACAGCAATGTAGAGTGTGTTGCTGTTCGTGAGTTTTGGGCACCAGGTAGAAGCAGGTTAGATTACTTAATGTGATGATTGCCTGCATGGACACACTCGGTACTTGAAAATTTTAACCTGAGAGCCTGTCATTAATTCTGAATGTGGTGTTAGCGGCTCTTCTGATTTCAGCTTCATTAATGATGGCCTAAATGACAATGGTATCAGAGACAGCTTTGTAGTCATTTTGTGTCTATTCTTTGTCCTATGAAAATCTTTTATCTCTCGGGAGACCCCTTCCTAGCTGAAGAACGTGCTTCCTCCTAAATAGCAGATTCAATCCTAAAAGTTAGTGCCATGTTGGCTATTTTTTTCTGCCACCTTCAACCCTGTAACGGACCTCTACTTTTTGTCCTATTGTCACATTACTGAAACTCCCACACCATATATGATAAGACTGTTTTGCTTAGTTTGGAAACTTTAGAGACTGTTTCTCCATTATAGCCAAAAGAAACTCTTCTGATTTTTTCCCCCTTTGCCTATTTGACCCTCAAGATTACCTTTAAGGTAGTAAATGTTCTTTTTTAATTGCTTTATTTCATTTAATATGGTGTTTGCAATTATAATCATGACTGCCCATTACAGAAAAATACACTGTAAATTGTATTGATTACTACCAAGGCGTTCACATCAGGCACATTTGTTTACTGATGTAGCTGGGAATACCACTCAATCAAGAAAATCTAATTCTAACAAAAAATAGTTCTTCATTTTAGAAAAAAAATGTTAAAATCTAAAATTGTCAGCTGTTAAGAGGCTAAAATGATTAATAGTTACTCACATATGGTAAACGGTTGCATGAAAGAGTTTGGAAACCTAGAGGAGCAGAACAAAAACAGCATGGGAAGCCGGGTCAGCTTTACAGATTCACTCACACCAGCTAGCATTTATGCAGCATGAACTCAAGACAGACAGACTACCTCTTACCAATTAACTCCTCTACTTGAAAAATCAGGCCCTAGGGTCAGTAGCCTAGTAACCTCCTATGATCCTGTGATCAGTTGGCAAAACCTAACCTCAGACTCCCTACTGATTTTATTAACCTGTACAGGTTCACACAACTGATCACATGCCCACAAGAATACTAAATCAACCAGAATCCATCCTGGATTGGATTCTAGTTTAAGATCCACAAAAATATTCCAACACTGGTACCCTCCCTAACATTCTCAGTGACCCTCTACCTGCCCTTACACACAGAACCCATACTCTGGTGCCAAAATCCCATTCATATAGAGCATCCAGGAACCTAACTAACTTTAACAGAAACAGTCTTTAACAACATTCTAAATGCTCATAATTGAACCCCACTAAAATCCCTACCATTAGAAGCAGCAGTACACTATTTTAATGAGATTTTCCTTAATACCCTAAATACTTCAGCCCCACTTTGATACCAAAGAACAAAACTCACTTATGCTCTCTCTGGCTTACCATACCAACTAAACAAATGCTTTTATCAAGAGACCAAGCCTGGAAAGAATGGCATAAAAACAAAACTCAAGCAAATGAAATTAATTCCAAACAATTTCTGAAGAAAGCAAAGAAAGTAGTCAAAAATTATTTAAAAAAAAAAACTTCTCAACAATTATCTAGTTCAAGAAATAACTCCCAAAAATTCTGGAAATCAGTCTCTTAACTTCTTAAACTTGGGACAACACAAAACCCATCACCTTTTCCAGACAAGCACCCACAACAAATAGGCCATATTTTCAACTCCCACTTCATAGATAGCATCCTTAAACCTGTCAACGAACCCCCACCCAAAACAAGTGAAACCCCTGACAAAAAGATAATCACCTCAACTCAACTCCTGAGGATTCCAGCACACACCCCTCCCTCACTCCACAGTGATATAAACAACACCATAGCAATTCCAGCATTCTCCCTAAAACCCATGCTCACCTCCCTAGTACTCAAATTGCTAAAGAAACTAAGATCTTGCTCCTTCTCTGTTGACAACATTCCCTCCGAATATATGAAACTTAGTACCAAAGCAATAGCTTACACTGTCAGTATTCTTATTAATAGATCTATCTCAGAGTCTGTAATCCCTCAAATTTGGAAAAAATCCAAAATTGCACAAAGGTAGAAACACAAATGATGTAACTAAAGTCCCATTTCCATTCTCTCTGCATTATCTAAAATATTAGAAAAATGTATACAAAGTCAATTACTAAAATACCTCTGTGATAACAATCTCCTTGCCCCTACCCAACATGGTTTTCGACCTGCACACAATACTATAACAGCCCTATTGTCCTTTACTTGATGCTGTGAACAAGGCTTTGGGCACTGGTCTTTGAACATCAGTACTTTTACTAGACCTGTCCAAAGCATTTGACACAGTATCACATACTAAACTAATTTAGCAACTTGCAAATTTAGGATGCTCCCAGCATACCCATACCTGGTTCTCTAACAACCTGATTAACAGACAGTTGGTTAAATGGCAAAACAAACAATCTGGATGCATAGTCAGTAAAACAGGCGTCCTACAGGGGTCTATTTTGGGACCTTTGTTTTTCAATGTGTTCATAAATGATCTTCATTTCAATCTCTCTCTCTCTCCAAAGTTCACTCATCCAATGCGCTGATGATTCTACTATCATATCCTCCTCCAGTAACTTCAGAGCTCAAAAAAATAACACAAAAGCCTTTACAACCACAGAAATTTAGCTAAATGAAGCACAATTTCTGGTAAATCACAAAAAATTCAAACTACTACTATTGTTTTCATCTAAACCACCTCAACATGACTTTAAGCTTTACATCCATAATAGGATCAAAACTGATATGGTGAAATCAGCAAAATTACTAGGCATTGCTGTCAATGATGAACTGTCCTTTGAGCAACATATTTTAAACACAATAAAAAAACACACTTTAAACTAGGCAAACTCTACAGACAGAAGCTATACATGGGATAAACCCACAAAAATAAAACTGGCAAATACCCTCCTACTCCCATCCCTTCCCTATGGTTCCCCCATTTTTACTAATCTGCATACATCCCAAAGCAACTCACTACAATCATGCTGTTATAAAAGAGCAAAGTTTGCCACTGGACTGTCATACAAACCCACCACTGTCAAGCCATTAAGGAAGTGAAATGGCTTGAATTCCTCCATTTCCTTCATTGCACCCAACTAACGCTAGCTCATAAACTAATATACAACCAAGATAATTGCCCTTCTCTCCATTCTGTACTAGAATTATACACCCCCACCAGAAATCTTTGGTCCACTAACAAACAACTAAATGTTTCCAAACCTAATAAAAGGGCTGGGCAAAGCCCATACTCACATTCTGCATCTAAACTATGGAATGCCATACCCCCCACTATCATACAATTAATTTATTTAAAACATATCAAACTCGCTTAAAAAAAACACTTCCTCAACAAGTCAGTGTGCCCCTGTTTACAAAACCATAGACCACCTTAAACTATATCTAACATAAAGTAGTATAACTCCTATCAATTTTAAGAAAATATGTTCCCTGTGAATATGATTTCATTTCTTTGGCTTTTTTTCTTTCATAATCTCATTGTCAGGCCAAAATGGTCCATGTGTTGGCATATGTGACGACCGTGCCCTGGCCCAGCAATCAAGGAGCCTCAATCCTCACCACTAACACCAGGGAGGTCGTCTCCTGGAAGAGAAAAGGATAACTAATACACACAGTAAAGTACAATTTTCCTTTAAGTGCACACACAGATCACAGTCCGTCTGGGGCTGGTTGCTCCCTTGCTCACCAGGTCCCCAGTAAGACTACCCACTGGCACAGCTATAGGGTCCAGGTCTCAGCCTAGCTGGGCAAGCTAAAACCTCCAGTACCCTTTCTGTCCAACCAGTGCTTCGTGTCCCTGCCCAAGTAGCTGACACAACACACACACACACACACTTTGAGATAAGTATTTATACTACTTCACAGACACTCCTGGGAAAAGCTGACACAGATTCTCCAGCTGTGCCCCTTTACCCAGACTATACGGTAGTAATTACTGCCACCACCCAACTAATAATATTGGCTACTAAAAGGCCCTTAAAAGGGTGTCCAATTATTACTGTGCAATATTATTATCCAATGGTAGTATGACTAACAGTCAAGGCTTTCTTTAGAGTGACCTAGTACAATAACCTCTATAAATATGCAATGTACTCTAGATTTTATCTCTACATAAATCAGCCACAGGTAGAAGGTTTTAAAAATATTTAATAAATAATTAAAACACAAGACAAAACTACTACACCACAGAGATATCGAAGAGTTCGGAGATCACCCAGAAACTTAAAATAATACAGTAGGACAGGTCTGATTTCAAAGAAAAATACCCACTTAATCTTTAACTATTCCTACAAGAAATCACAGTGCTAAAACCTAGATGGGAGCACAAGGCAGAGTGCTGTTAAGTTGGATATCAAGATCAAAATGCTCCCAGTCTCTTGTGAGAAATAGTATTTAAACATTACTAACAAACGTCTCAAAGGCCCTTCCCAAATTACATCATTTTTGACACTTAGGTTTTCCCAGTATTCATATTGCATCATCTTAACACCTGATCTAATTCTCAGGCCACAAACTGCATTATTTAGCAATCTAACACCTACTCAGAAACGTACAACAATACAAGGCATTTCACATATACATTCTAGCAGAAACTAGAGCAATAAAGCTGAAACCTTCATCCAGACACACTGGAACCGACTTGTAAAACATTAGAGATTCATAAGATCTTTTCAACTTTACAAGACACATTTGAAATACTTGGCTTGGTTTTCCTAACAACAGATGGCAGTGTTGCAACAATCTTAAAGTTCCCATTTTACAGTGTTTTCTTACATTTAAAACACAAGCCTTTATTTTACATTTATTTACAAATGCCAGAATTATATATCAAATTCTATTTGACTAGGCTGGCAACCTTCGCCCAGCTCTCCCCAATCGTCACAGCATGTATCAACATTGTATTTTTAATAAGAAGCTGTCTTTCTCCATATTTTGAGTGCCACTAAAAATATTATATGCATACTATTAACACTAACTAGATTATGTAAACCTTTGCATTTTACTAATCTTTAGAAAATTGTGTATGCTGTAGAACTGTATAAAACTTTATACTCAATGTATTTCTAATCTTCAGAAGATTGTGTAAAAAAAAAAAACTTTTGGATACTTCTGTAAAAATAATATGGTCTTAAATATTTCATGGATTTGTAAAGAGAGCTTTTCTCCCCGGGCCTCCGCAACCCTAAACAGATTTTGTAAGAAACTCATTAGAATTTAAAAGAAGATGAAAAATATTAGAACTTGTAAAACAGAAGAGTCATGTTAGGAAAGAGAAACAGAAGAATGTAAGAGAAAGTTGTTCATCCAGTTAACATAGTGATGAGACAAAAGTGGTTGCTGGAAAATCTTTGGAATCAAGTTAATGGCCAGTCAGAGCAATACCTTATTTTTGGGGGCAGAGCATATAAATCTTTCTCATGAATTCCCTTCCATTCCTTCTCCTCACTTCATGACAACAAATGGATGGGCTTTTACTTAAGGAGCACATATGTGTGCAATCTTTTCAGCTGATTTGGTTTTAGAAATATATACCCTTCGTGTCAGTATAGAGAGGAGTGCAATGGCTATGGCTTTGGCTTTAAGGATAGCTGAAAGCAGTCTTGCATCCTGTATCACTGTGATGTGGTGTGACAAATGAAGGGGAGTCCACATTTGTTTCTCATGAAGCAGCAATGAACCATTTGGGAATTGAAACTGATTCATAGTACCTCAAATGGTTTATGCATTTTGGGGAGAAATAAATGTCTTGGCAAACTCTCTGAACAGATCTTTGAGTCTGTACCCCTGCAGGCAGACTACTGTCCACCATACCAACTGGTTTGTTATAACTGGTCAGCTATTAAACTCCATGAAACAAGGCTCCAACAGTTTGCCAGACTGTTTTTCATGGGGTCAGACCTCCCTCACCCCTTCACTCCCAATCCCCGTTTCTAACCTATACTAACACCATACTTGCCCAAGTATGAGGAAGAGAAAAATGCACTTGAAAAGGTGAGGATAGTTGCTGCGCTAATAGCCATCTAGCTATCCCAATGAAGCGGTATAAATAACAGACAGAGAAACTTAACATCAGGGAGGCAAAATCCTCAAGATGATAGACCAGTTACACATCATTCGCATGTTTGATGCCTCTTGAATCTCACGAGTGGAAGTTGAACAAGTCTCTATCTTCAGATGTGAAGTTTACTAAGAACCCCAGAAGTCCTTCTCTTCTCAGCTCAGAACATCATGGATCCCATATTTGTTGTCTATGCCCCTTAACCTGGAAAACAGATGCATTAACCTTACTATAGGCAAAGAATTTGCATTCTTTGTAATTCATGTCTTTTTGAATGGTGGAAGAACCTTAAAATGTTATTCTGACTACATTCGCTCTGTCTACCCATGGTGGTGGTGCTGCGGTAGCATTGTCGCCTCACAGTAAGACGCTGTCCGGTTCGATTCTCAGCTAGAGCGTCTTCTGCGTGGAGACCTGCGTGAATGGGCATACCTTCGTTGAAGGTTGTGTGTCAGACCTGGCAAGCTGATACGTAAAAAATCATTAGCAGACCAGAGTTCCGCTGTGGCGACCCCTAACTGGGAAAAGCCAAAAGACACAAATAAAATTCTCTGTGTCTCTGTGTCTCTCTCTCTCTCTCTGTCTCTGTCTCTGTCTCTCTCTCTCTGTCCCTCTCTCTCTCTCTCTCTCTGTCTCTCTCTCTGTCTCTCTCTCTCTCTCTCTCTCTCTGTCTCTCTCTCTCTCTCTGTCTCTCTGTCTCTCTCTGTCTCTCTCTGTCTCTCTCTCTCTCTCTCTCTCTGTCTCTCTCTCTCTCTCTCTGTCTCTCTCTCTCTCTCTCTCTCTCTCTCTCTGTCTCTCTAGTAAAACTACCTTTCTTCAAAGCTTTCATTGCCATGACAGCAAATCAGTGATGTTCATTATTAGTCAACTGTTGCAGGAGCAGAAAGGTATATGGGATATATCCTGCCAAGGGATAGGATGTTCATAAAGTATAAAAAAGGTTTTGAGCACATTCCTTCTATACTGTGTCTGAAACACATGGGCATCCTGGTATGAAAGGGGACATATGGGCACCACAATTCAACAGCAAGAAAGTTCTGAAGAGTTCAGTCAGATGTCTCATCTACATTGAGACTTCAGTTTTGGTGGTGTGCTCATATCTCAGCTTTCTGGGCAGGTAAAGGATGGCCCACAATTGAGTACTTATTGTTTCACTAAAAGTTATGAAAATATTTTTCTTCTATGTCTAGCAGAAGGCAAAATGCATATGTGGTAGACAAATCCCATACAAGGATTCCCACATTGACTTTGCCTTCTCTCTAAGGGAATTGCATATCCATTTATGTCATATCTTTCATTTACCTATAAGGCCCATTTTAATTCTTACTTTGGTTTTCTAAAAAAAATATATATATATATATATATATATATGTCTTTAGGTCCTTGCTCCATCCTCTGGACTGCTATTTCTTGGACATCCCCTTCAGGCAAAGAAAAATAAGAAAAACATAAACTGTACTAAAGTAACCCTTATTTTGGTCTTGCTTTCCTATTTTGTGACTGATGAATCCACTGTGGCTGGCATGGAGCCCTCAGACTGTCAGTCCAATCTTCCAGCTCCTCTGATGTTCTGCTAGAAGCCCCAGTTGGTCATGAGGCGGGTGTGTCCACTAAGGCCACATGTCAGGCATCTGATGAGAGGGGGGAATAATGTTTTCTTTTGTCTGAAGGTATGGATGGGGCATGGTATACTTCAGTTTTTAATAGGAGAGAAGGTAGCAGACTCCCTCGTATAGTAGGTCCCATTATTCAGTTAAACTGGGCACTCCTAGACAAAAGAACTCTTCCCCTTTCACTACAACCAGTGTAAAGGGATCTCAAGATGAATGGTGCAATTTTGCAAAAGGGTTTTTTTTTTAGAGCTTTTCAGTCTCTTCAGTCCTCAACTCCATTTTCCTCTTATGCTGAGAGGAAAAGGATGCCTTCATTATTCTGAGGAAGACTTGCTTCAGTCTCCTAAGAGGAAAGATTAGATAATGTATTTCAAGTCTCCCCTCTAGTCCAGTATGAATCTGAATCTGATGAAGGTATCTCTTCTGATTCTCCTGTTGTGGAGATTTGGGTTTTTTTTATACTATTTCCAAAATGAAAGACCTGTTTAAATGGGAAGGGAGAGAGTTTTCAGAAACACACAGAAGAGGCGCAATAACTTTTTTAATGTTTTTTGTTCCTAACCTCCTGTTAGTAGCATCAGTTTTAGATGATGCTTTCAGCTCTGCATATTCATCTGCTCATGCTTAGTGTCCTGCAAAGAATCCACACATGCCATCTAAGTCACACAAGTACTGCTTTAGAAATCCTCTGCAGATCCTGTTGTCATTTGCATGCATAAGGATGGAGCTCCTAAACCCTTGGCCTCTTCCAATGCCATTGCCAGTAGGAAAGATAATAAGGCATTGAACAGGAATGGCAAGAAAGTCTATACTTCTCAACCCTGGCCTTCAGAGCTATAAATTGCCAAGTTCATATGGCCAAATACCTCCTTGCCGTGTTTTCAGATATGCAAAAAATAATTTCTGTCCTGCCAGCTTCATATTCTAAATCTAATGAGCATGCTTTCATCTGCAGTTTGGGTCTCTGAGCATACCATAGAGTGTTCCTATGATGCAGTTTATAGAGCTGCAGCCACAAGGACTGTATTGTGTAGATATGCCTGGCTTAGGTTACAGAGTCTGCCTGTGGATGTTAAATCCATAGGTTCATAGGTCTTTAGTAGGCTATTGACCACTAGGGCCTTAGTAAGCCTAGGGATGCACCCCAACCCAGTTGTATCCCCGAATACCTTGGCTGTCTGCTAGGAGGGGGACTACCTTAGTAAGGAGGTAGATAAGGAATTTGGGGGGGCTGTTAACTGAAAAATATTATACTTGCTGACTGCCTTTGTCCATCAAAGACATGGAAGCCAGACCAGGGGTGAATTTGTGATTTCTCATCCAATGGTCAAGGGTTCATTTGAATAGGGCAGGGATGAACTCTGCTTCACATGAATGGGGAGCAAAGTAAATTGCTATGGATTGAACCCAGGACCTCGCACATGCAGTGCCTATCCTCAGCCACATCCCCTTGCTTACTGTTGCAGATTGCCATTGCTCCCCTAAAGAAAGCTGCCCTTTTTGATAGCTCCTATGTTGAGGTTTTGAAGCACATGGAAGAAAGGGGCAAGTTATTTTCCCATACCAGGCAGATGGATATCTTACACAGGAATGCAGCATCTCCCTTATGCTGCACTGCAAAGTGTGTCATCCTTTGTATGAGACATTAAACCAATGTCCCATCTGCTTGAGCTGATGGTAGCTCAGGTTGATGTAAAAAAAATCCCATGGTACCTATTTAAAAAATACCATGGTTTGTCTCCCTTGAAAAAAGGCTACTAGCTTAATGGGACTAACTTGGATAACAAAAGGATAAATAGGTAAAAATAAGTTAATGCAGGGAGTAAAACGGCTTTTTCTGTCACCATACCTCAAGTATAGCAGAAACTATTTCTCTAGTCCAGAGCCCTTCTTCAGGAAACCTTTTAAACCAGGCAGCAAAAGTCAGGAAAACGGCAATATAAAAAGAAATAGCTATAGCAGAAGAATTCTAAGATAAAGGAAACGTCTCAAGGGGTTTCCCAATCAAAAGAGTGCATTACTATTTATGCACTCCTTTCCCATCCCCAGCTTGACCAGCCCCTCAACACAGCAGGCAACCTTTCTTGTTCCCAGCCAGGAAAGCGATTTTGCTCCAGGATTTTTCTGGTTCCCAAGAAAGAAGACACTTGAAGACAAGTACTGGATATTTCAGTTATCATTTCCTTTCTAAAGATTCCAGAGTCCAGAATGTTAACCTTACAGACTATACACAGGCTTCATAAGGGTTAACACAAGGTGTTCACTTTGAGGTACTTTTTCTGAATTCAAAAAACAGCCCTACCACAGTACTTTTTCTATTTATTCAGAAATGTTGCTCCAAGTGTACACCTTGTGGGAACCTTTATGAATCCCCATGTATCTTGTTCTATACCAATCCTTTTTAGTAACCCTGGATTTCAAGGATGAACACCCCCCATGTTAGGGTTAACAAACTGTGTGTTATTTAAGATTTTTGTTTCTGGATTACATTTTCAATTTACATCCTTACCGTCTAGTCTTTTCACAGATCCAAGGGTATTTATAGAATGCCTGGCTTCAGAAGCTGTCTTGTGCAGACTTCATGGAGTCCACATTTATCCCTACCTGGATGACCTGAGTCATCTTGGCTAAATCCGTTCAAAACACCCAGACATCCCTTTTCTTTTTCATAAACCTCTTTCAAAACTAGGCTGCAGTCTAAACCTGGAGAAATCCATCCTAATTCTCTCTTCTAGATTAACATTTCAGGGATGCCTTTTGGACAGTTCTCTCATGATAGCCTATTACTCCCCAGTAAAGGTCTCGTTTTACTATCTACAGTTTTCAGAGCTGGCTCATCAGTCCACAGCCACTACAAGTAAGTTTCTCAAAATTCTAGGCTGTATGGCTTTGACTATTCTGATGGTTCCTTTAGCCAGACTTTTTTTTTTTTATATGGGAAGATTTAGTAGTTGAATCCATTTGGAATTGACGTCCGCATCCTTTGGCCTTTCTTATGTAAGTTTTGGGTTTGTGAAGAAAGAAATCCTCTGATGACAAATCAGATTAAGCCATTTGGACAGCTGAGGCACTGACAGGAAAGGACGGGCATGCCCATCTGGAGTGGTGGGGATGTACTTGTGTGCATCTCATGGGGTCGATGCCTGGTGCTGGCTGAGGATGCATGGAAGGCCTGAGCCTACTGGAGACTAAGTGGGGACATTGACTACGTTTGCTCTGAAGAAGTGACCATACTCCAGAATGTCTCCATTACATGTCTGCACCAAGACTTTACAAGTGCATATGGGGGAGAGGAGGGCATAACAAATGCTCCTGGCAGAAATATGACACTGCACTGGAGTCCTTGATGATCTCACCATCCACTGACACAGGGTAAGGTAGATCCCTGGGGAAGAAGAACTTGTGGCAGTTAATGGGGAGCTAGCCTGTGAAGTAGTGCTTAATGTGCATGATTTGAAGGATTCAAATGTGTAGAAACACACATCTCTGTAATCTTCTGTATACTATGTATTCAATCTCATCTAGTAGCTAAAAGGTGGAAGTAAAAAGACGAATTAGGAACATAATAAAAAAAAAAAAAAGTCACCACAGTATTCAGCTTCACCAACTCCTTAAGGTGGGGCATATGGATCTTATGGAGGTAGACATGACAAACAGCTGAGAAGGGCAAAAATAAGTAAATAAACGTCACCTGGCTTTTCTGTTGAAACTTGTGCTGGGTTGCTAGAGTTGTTCTCTTCATTTCTTGTATTTGCTTCCCAGGGTGTAACCAGTCCTGTATTTCTTGGAGGTTCAGTTTACAGTGATTTCGTCATACTTTTGACCAAATCATTTACTGTAAATATTTGCCATTTGGACTCCAGCCTTTTGATCTATTCAAATGCTGTTCACAGGACAATTTGTGATTGCAGATGTGTATAATCTAGAAATATTGTGCCCAATATTCTAACAAAGGTGTAGCGTTTGAATATTTTGCAGTGGCATGTCAGATACTTTGTTCAAGTTTTCCAATATATGTTTCCTTTCCCTTCCAAATAGTTTGTCTCATGCTGTGAGCTTTCTGTTATAATTTGCCAGATGCATTTATGGCATTGTGTTCTGTCAGTCTTGTATCTGTAGTTCAAAATGTTCTCCTATACCTTTTGTTTTATTGACCATACCTCTTCATACTTTGCTTTGCCAGTATGGTCCATCTTTAATAATTTATAATATTTTGATAAGAAAAGGGCATCATCTTACTTTATGGGTTTCTTATGTCGGGATTTCATAACTATGGCTGTAGTGTGCTACTGTGTTATACTTTTGCTGTTTTTTTCACATTAAGATAATGCTGTATCTATATATGTGTGTGTGTATATATATAGATATATATATATATATATATATATATATATATATATATATATATATATATATATATATATATATATATATATATATATATATATATATATATATATATATATACATACATGTATAGCCAAGTTGGAGAATTAATAGATGTATCACAACATTGTAGTAAATGGGATTGTGGTAGCAAGTCAAATGCAGCTGAACAAAGTCTGGATGGCTTGGTGTCATGTCATCAAGCAGTTTAGCATAGCTATGCCTGTTTGTGTAAATGAGTGTGTCCCCGAGTACAATGTACCTTTAAGTACCACCCAGCTCTGTAGGAAAATATCACACACCAAGTACTGCCCACTTGCACAAACAGGACATGAGAAAATGGATGTAATCACGTCAGACCTGTGATATGGCATTTCATAAGTTCACAGGTCGCTGGTCATGTGAGACATAACTTCCCTTCAAAGGTGAGAATCAAACCTTGTACTTCATGTCTGTGGGGTGAACTCCTTAACCATTATGCCAACCCCCAAAGATTCAGACTTGCACTCTTGCTACAGGAAGCAGCTCATTAACAAGTTGGGGCTTTAGTCCCCTGCACTAACTGCCATTGGGTCATAGCTAATCAAAACTGACCTGTTCAGATGCAAGTTAAACATTTCCTTTAGGGATGCTACTCCCTCTTGCAGTCTTCACTTGTAGATCTTTGTTTCACACTTCCCTTTTGCATAAATATAAGAACTCCAAGGATGCGGTAACACTGGAGAAAAGGGGAGGTTTCAATGATGTGTGGTTTCTATGAAGTCAGGTTGTGACTGAAAAGGGCATTATGACCAGTTCATTTACCTGGTTAACAATTGGCAAGTAAAAATGTCAGTGAATTTGTATATTCCCTGCCAAGCATTTCCTTCAAACTGGGTGTCTTTCAGAAGGCTCTCATACTGTGGTGCCCATCTTATCACTACAGGAACTGTGAGACTACTCTGTAAAACAGCGCAGGACAGGGAGTGCCAATAATTTTATTTATTTGTATTTCTTAATAGGGATAGAGCACTGATGCACAATGGACATTTCTCTGACAGGTGGAGGGCTGAGAGAACTGGAATCAAACCCTGAACCACTGGAAATAGCTCATTAACAATGGAAATCCCTCTGTATTGCCAAAAATGGCATACAGTTAAGAAATGACATGAATAATGACCATGAGTTATCTCTCTCTCTCTCTCTCTCTCTCTCTCTCTCTCTCAATGCCCTGGAAAGCCTCATTGTAGAGTATATCAGATGCTGGACAGTGCTGTGACAAATCTACCAAGGAAACTATACCAGTCCATAGACGAAGGTTCACCAGTACTATGGACAAAGCTGTAGGAAAAGAACAGAGAATTAGTGTGCTTGGACCTACTTATATCCACCCTACATGCATAGTGATACAGTAGGTTTGTAGTAAACAGGATACTACAGTCCTCCATCCTCCTGTCTGCTTGTCCTTGTAGATCTTGATGGGGAGTGGGCCTTGGTATGTGTACACAGTTTACTTGTAGGCCTAAATTGGTATCAGTATCTTCTAAAGGGAAGTTGTCTAATTTAGAAGATAGGAGAGTTGTGGAGATGAATACCACTGTCTGTCAGCTCTGTTATCTCATGGAAGCCAGCACACTACTAGGGGCATGACATGCATTTGGAATGGAGTAGGATGGATCTGTTTAACATAAAAATGCTGTTGCTTTGGCAGTAGAGGAATGTGGCCTGAAGTTTTGAAGCATCTGTCCCATGTACTGTTCTGACTTACTCTGCCATTTCTTGACTTATACAGCCTATAACTCAAATTGGTATTGTGCTCCTCAGCATGCAAACATTTCAGGATGCAGCCAGATGTAACTGTGGACAATGATGGGAGGGGAGCTATGATGTTTTGCTACATATTGCTTATTATAATATATTCTCTTGCATCCTCTGTGTGATTGTGGACCATATCAGTACTATGTTCTAAAACCTTTGCCTGCATGTTTTGGGTGCAGTGTCCTGAAGAGGTGTATGGTGCATTTCATGCATGCTGCAGCAGAATTTCTAGCAGTTTGGTGCTTATATGCATAGATGTGTTTGCCTGATACTGGGAGGATGGGCTGGTTATACCTATGGTGCAGCCTTTTGAGTAAGTAAAGTTATTAACGGAAATCCATTGGTAAATGTATAGGATAGTAAGTTTAGTGGTGAGAGAGGACATGCAGGTGGTTGGTGTGACAGAGCAAGATGCAGAGGACAGGAAGAAATGGAAACAGTTGATCTGCTGTGGCGATCCCTAACGGGAGCAACCGAAAGAAGAAGTAAGTTTAGTGGATAGAGTACATTTTTTACAACTTTATTGTAGAAAGTAGCAACAATAGCAGTAAAGAGGGCTTGTACATTTTGTAGATCAGTACAAAACCTGTATAAATCGTCATTTGATTATTTTTGGGTGGATTGGGATCACATGACAAGTTACTATAACTATTTAAAATGTTTTAAGACAGTTTTTATTACATCTGAAGAAGTCTTTGTATTTAACGAGACGAAAAGTGCTTCATGTTTGAGTGTTATTTTATTTCATCTTAGTAAAATCTACGGAGTGAATCACTTTGCCTTTTGCCTTTCTGTTTGCCATTTTTGGGTAATTGAACTTTTAGGAGTTGTCTCATATTATGCAAACACCTTACATGTCAGTTGTTTAACAGGTTTTCCCGTCATATGGCTGTGGAGTTGTCTCGAGTTTTGGACAATTCAGTTCCTTTTTTTTCTTCATCTTCAGCCACCTTTATTGAATTATCACTTGTGACATAGGCAGGTTTGCATTTATATAAAAGTAATCAAACTATATTTACATAACAAGCATTATACTTCACATGTATTGCTATGTATCGTATAACCTGACATAAATTATTCAATTGACAGTAAGTGAAGCTGTTAAAATATTACCGTTGTATTGTTCAGTATGAAATAGTTGCTGAAGTGGAACTCTGAAGTAGTGTTTCAGTACTTTGTGTTGTATAATCAAGCTTATTCTGCTGTATGCACTTGGGTTAGTTTAGCAGTTTAGATTGTGAGCATGAACAGTAACACAAATGAAGTACTCCAAAGTTGCATTACGTTACTTTACTGCTGTTAATATGATTAATTGATATCTAAGGTAGTAAAGACATTGATACCTGAAAGCAAACAGTGCTATTTCTAGGTGATTACTTCACTTTTACTTATTTAAACAAATTGTTTTGCAATACATTGCACAGGCACTTGAAGGCAAACAGTGTTTTTCAAAGGTAACTGTTTCATTTTTACTTAGCAAAACAAATGGTTTTATAGAACATCAGTAAAAAATGGTGGGTCGCTGTATTCTGTGATGTCCACATCAACCTTTCTTGTACTTACTATTTTATAATTACTGTTTTTTTTAGCTTTACTTTTCAGGCTACTCCTAAAACATAGTGACCACTGAAAGGATAAGTGTACTTTTTAACAGAGAAGCAATGTAGTAAGTACTACTTAACTGAACTTGGCATAGAGCAGTGCGAAAAAAATAATTATATCTTCCTTTTGAATATAATACTAAACAGTGAAACAGCACTGTTTGAATTTTACTTTTTAAAACTCCATTCATTAAGACAATGATACAAATGGTTATGCCTGTTGAAAATACAAAGATCTTGAAAAATGAACAACTGTAGGTGACAGCTATTGAGCTCACGTTCCATTCCTGGAATATGAGGAAACTGGTTGGATTTCATGAAAGGAGGCATTTTTATTTAAAGTTGTAAAAGCATAACTTTTCACATGATGGATGTATGCAAGGTGTAATACTTCCAACAATCATATCATTGCAATGATGAGATTGATGACAAATGAGAAGAAAGTGCTGCACAGTAGAGAGCAAGTGCATTCCCTTGTTGTGCAATGGTCTTCTGTGTAACTCTTTTAAACATTTAGGTTTTTTTTTTTTTTTTCAAAATTGTTTTCATCTGGTGCTGTAGTCTGCCTGCCCTTTTACAGATATTACTAGCAAAGCCAGCATTCCTAATGTGGTTGAGGTGAGACGTGAAATTACTTATACTATCAATAGCATAAAGCACTATGTTCATCATTAGATCATTGTTGTAGTAGCCTAAACTGCATGGGACGTATCATGCCAAGAACTGGCTTTCCAGACAGTGTTGGGGCACCTTCCACACACCTGTATGACAATTGGAGCTCAAGGGTGAACCAGTATAAAAGCAGAACTATGGGTGCCAGAAAATCAGAACTTTCTTGCTGTTGAAGCAACCAGCAAATCTCGTTTTCTGCTGCAGTTCCTCAGGTTTAGCAGTCAGCTAGGTTTCATCAAGTGGGCAGAACTTCCTGCTATTTTTTGGGGGAGAAAACTGTTTTGTTTTTTTTTTTATTTTATTTTTTTTCTAAATTTGTCTAAGAGAAAGAGGGTTTATGTGGTCAGCACATTCCCTCACCACATATCACCATATGTCCTGTCTTTTTTGCATAGATGAAAAACACAATATTCAGTCTTGTTAAATGTACATGTCCGTTATCCCCTTAAAAGTCTTAGAAGCAAGTGAAATTCACTCCTATTACACTAAAAAATGAAAAATTGATGGCTCTCACCTGTAGAGTTATGTTGCAGGGTTTTGCTTCCTCAGGCATCCTGCTTCCAGCCCCCAAGAAAGCCACAGTATCCAGGGAGATTTTGGTTTCCATTTGGCTTCCTCTTTGTCTCTGCCTTTGGAGGGGGATTCTGCTTTGGCCATGGCTATCCCTTGGCTTCTCTCATCTATTGCCTTTCACAAAGCTAAGAACCGAAAGGCAACAGTCTCTTCCAAAGTTGCTTTGTATGTCCATGTTGAGCAGGGGAGAACCACTCTTGCTGGGAATGGATGGGTGGACATTATTGTCTTACTGAGCCTTACTGAGGAATCAAATTCCTAGGAAGATTGCTATATGTCGGTGGGGTCCTTTTCGTTAGACACTCCCAGGAAAAGATGAACAAACTTAAACATACGTCCATTCCCTTATTTCCTATGGTGAAGAAAAAGCAGTTGGTCTTTGCCAAAGGCTTATTTAAAGCCTTTTCCATCATTACAGTCTGAATTTTCTCAACAATCTAAAATGAAAAGGAAAGGATTTATTTAAGTCAGAGCGAAAAGAAATATAGGAGACCTAGCAAAGCTATGAGCTGTGCCTTCAAGGCAGACGGCAGTTCTCCTTGGCAGTCGGTCACCAGCAGCTGGGAAATCTGATAAGTTATACAAAGTTCCATCATCTGAGGCATATTATGCAGTTTTTTTTTTTTAAGTTTACTTCTTCCAAGCAGCTTATGACCTTTAACTGTGTAACATCCGTTAAAGACAGAAGGGCATTTAATAGGTTTGGAAAGAAGGTATGCACTTCTACATTAACTTTCCAGGAATAGTGTCAAACACACGTCTGAGTTTCTGCTGGCTATTTTTCATAATATGAAAAAAAAATAGTCGCTGCTCTTCTTCCCTTCTGACACTAAAGCATCCTTAAATTCCTTACTTTCCTCAGTGTCTCAGGGTACCAAACCTTCTGTTAAGTGTTCCAGAGCACTAGCCAGTGGGTCAGTTATGAAGAGATTTTCCTGGCTGCACACTAAAAATGTACCCAATGATGTCAAAACAGAGCTTTGGAATGCACCTCTGGACAAAAGTGGTATTTGGGTCTTTTGCTGAAGTTCTGTCAGTGAGCCAGTTTGCTACCCACCTGGTAACATATGGATTGATGCCTAGTTGAGAGTTTATTTATTATGCTCAAGTGGGAATTGAGGTCAAAGGCTTTGGCCAGGCCAAGGTAGGTAGCGTCTTCCCCTTGTCCATGGCTTTGGTGACTGTCTCAAAGAAGTCGACCAGATTTAACAGACATGACCTTCCCTTGACGAAGCTAAACTGTGTGGGGTCGAGTGTTTGGAGGTTGCCAGTGTCCCTGTTAATGAGGTCCATGATATTCCATTCCATGCCCTTACAGATCAGGCTAGTTAGGCTGATGGGTTTGTACTTTCATAGATCAGTGGAAGCTTCACCTTTGTTTAAAGGGATGGCAGTGGCTATCCTCCACTCTGCTGGGACAAAGCCAGTACTCATGCTTTGGTTGAATAGGGTGCCTAATGGTGCTGCAAGTTCATGTAGGATGCAGCCTGGGATGTTACCAGGTCCCATTGAGGATGTATTTTTTGGCTTTGAGAGGGCAGTGATGACTGGTTCCCCAGAGATAAGGGGAAGGGAGGCAGATACTGGGGATGTCCAGATTTACTGATGGGGGTACAGAGGGGTGAAGTTTTCACTAAATCTGTCAGCCAGTAGGTTGGCTGTATCTACAGCATTTGTGTATGTGGTGTCTTTGACCACCAGTTCTGAACCGTTTTGGGTGTTTCCTTTGAGACTGCGGACATATGTGAAGAAGGACTTATGATTGTTTCTAGTATATGTGGCCAATTTGGACCCAAAGTTGGCTTTAGAGGATTTCACTAGTGCTCTTATTTGCTTGTTCAGGCTAAGGAGAGATTGCTTCCAGTTGGGCACCTGCTCCTTCTTGGTCCTGAACAGCATTTTTTTCCTTTTGTTTTATAGTTCTATTGCAGATGTCCACCAGACAGGTTTACTCTTCCTTGCAGAGGATGTGTTTGTCATGTCCGGTATTCCTGATTCCATGCATTTGTATGAATTCTCGTATAGAACTTTGGTATAGATTTGGATATTGATGCCAATTCCTACTGAGGGGGACGGGGCTGTGAAGCTGTTTATACTGTCCCTCAGGAAGTTGTAATCAGCTTTGGAGAAGTTCTTTTGTTTGACCCTAGCTAGAGGGAAGTCAGGGGAGATGATGACTTAGAAAGTGACCACTTTATGGTCTGATCTTACCAGGGAGGATAATATTGTAGGGGTGCTGCACGGTTACTCATATTTGTTAATACAAAGTCCAAAATGTCATCACTTCTTGTGGGGGGTATTGACTAGCTTTTCCAAGGCATTTTCATTGATAAAATCGAGGAATCTCTGGGCATTTGTGTTTTGGCATGAGTAGCTTTTCCAGTCTATGGTTGGGTAGTTAAAATTGCCCAGGATCAGGGTAAAGGGTTGAATCTTGATAGATTCAAAGAGATCCAGATAGCTGGAGTGAGCATCTAGAGTGAAATTTGGAGGCCTGTAGCTAGCTATGATTTGAATAGGGGTCTTGTCAGTGGTTAACTGCGCCTGGAGTGTCTCCTCTGCATCGTACTGTTTGACCATCCTGCAGGTGTGTGTGTCTAATATATATTGAAACTCCACCTCGTTTGGCTTTGCTGCCCACAGTTTGGGGTCTGAATGCATGACAGGATAAGAAACCAGGTAAGGCTGCACAACTGTCAGCATCTTCCGGGGCAGGAGCGGCCCTAGCTCAACTGGTGCCCTAGGCAAACGGGTTCCACGGAGCCCCCCCACCACCACATTACCTGGTGCCGCCATCCTGGTCTACCTACACCAAATAAATACTGGAAAAGGGCCCTTGCTAGACCAGCACCCTAGGCGGCCGCCTAGTTGACCTGTGCCTAAGGCCGGCCATGTTCCAGGGTTAAGAATGCTTACAATGAGTGCATTTTCATATATAGACTCCTAGCATTTAACAGCATGACCTTTGATTTGCATTTTGTTGAAATTTTTATATTGGTTGTATGGACCTCCTGCCCTTTCCTAAAAAAGGCACTATGGGGAGGCAATTTGCCAGAAGCATGAAGCCCAAGTGAGCCAGATGCAGGCCATCTGTAACAAAGCATCGTGGTCTTTCAGTCATATCCTCCTAGGCTGTCAGGTACTGGATCCCTCTGGAATGACACCAGAAACTAAGGCAATTGCTAGTCAGTCATTTTCTGTTTGTATTAAGACATCATTCTGGGTGATTGTAGAATGTTTCTTAAGGCTAGGAACATACCTGCCTGGGACACACATTCAGCGAACTCAGTCATGTCTCTCTTCATGTAGTCCAGGGAGGTATGTCTCAAGTCGTTCACGCCAGGATGGACTATGACAGTCATAACACTCTGTTGTTGAGAGACTGGAGTGCGTGTGTGATATGGTGAATTCTGGCACTTGACAACTAACCGTGACTTTCTCCTTGTACAGCCTGGTGAGAGGCACATCTGTGTATCTCACAATGAAGTCTGCTATGACTAATGTGTTTTGTTTATGGTTAGGCCTTAGTGGTTGTGAGACATGTGTGTGGACTATGCATGGTATGCGTTGTGGAGTTCTCATGTGTTTTTGCCTCCGAGGTCTCCTTTGTTTGGGTTTGTTTTTGTTGAGAACCTCCGCATATGTTGTTGCGTGTTGTGTAGCTGTGGGTGGGGGTTGAGGTGTAGTGATTGTGTTGACAACCTTCTCAGTGCCAGTATTATTCTTTTGCAGTCATATTCTGCCCCTTATGGACTTGAACCCAGGACATACTACACATAAGACCATAACTCTACCCATGTAGCTAGTTGGCTTCAGTTTCTCAGGTTGGATAACTGACTCTGTGTTATGCATCTTTTACTTAAAAATTATATTGTGTGATCCCTCATTTCATAAGGAGCTTTTGCATTTTGCCTGTTTTTAGTATAATCTTAGAAGCAAATAAGGAGGATTGTAAACTGCCAAAGGGGAGGTATGCTTAATCCATATTGTACTTCCTCATCTTCTGATCTGATCCCATGCCATACAGTGTTTTATGATACAACACAGCGCATGAGACTATATATCATCATTATTAAAAAAAGGGAAAAAAAAGTTCCCCTTTCAGATGTAATATGTTAAATGTATTTCAAATTTTGCCTTGTAAGTTATTTGTGTTGAATTCGTAAAAGATGTATAAAATTTGCAAATGTCATGTTTTTTTTATTATATTGCTGAAAAATGTGGATGTCAGTATCGGTGTTCCTTTAAATACTTGACAATATAGAATCTGGGAATATTTTTGTAATGGTTCACAACATGCAATCTGTCAGTCAATAGGATGTTGTATCAGTATAAGAGCAGCCTGCAAGTCTGAAATCAGTGTTAACTGGACGGTCAGTGCATTATGCAAAAGAGAAGAATTTGAAGCATAGATTGAAGAAGGATCTAGTCATGTCTAGTCTGATGAGCAGCAGTCGGGAATATACCTAAAAATGGGGGGGGGGTGAATCCTAGGAGAAAGGTCTATAACCTGGTTACTAAATGGTTGCTGTTCCTAATTTGTGAAACTGTGAAAGGCCTACAAAGATGGCCATTCATCTTGGGAGCATTTTATGAGTACCTGATCTTGAATCTAGGGAGGAGCCTGCCCATGTCCCAAGATAACTTTTATGGACTAATGAACTTAATCAGTACCTTTAAAATATTTCAGTTTATAATGTATTTTTGTTTGCTTTGGGGGGAAATAATTGAGCTACTATTTTGAATAAATAGAGGAGTTTTGCTTCGTGCTACCTTGTTCCTACCCAAGAGAACGTGGTTTTCCTCATTTTTGAGAGAAAGAAAGCTTATAGCTTGGGACTGGTTTTGATGCAGAGAAGGCAGTATGTCTCTGTTATGTGGAGAATTTGTTTTCCTTGGGGAGAAATGCAGTTGTGTACTGCTGACACACAAGTGTGATCATGGAGGAATTGCTGCAGAAGCTAGTAGAATCACAAACAAGGACTGACCTACAAGCTAAGGTAGATAAAGCAACACTTAGAAATGCTGTCATCTCTGACTATACCACATTTAGTCTTGGATGAGACTAATTGTGTTAAATGTGATAAAGAACTGTTAGTGTTGCTCTTACTCATAGGTTCATAGGTAGGTACTAGGCTATCTGCCGGAGGCCATTTATAAGCCTAGCCAGAGTGTGTCAGCTTTCGCCGCCCCATTAATTAATTAAATGATCCTCTGTCAAGCAGAGCCAATTACGTGATCCCAGGGGTGTATTTTCTGTTATCCATCCACTCGTCAAGGTTTCTCTTGAAGAGTGTTAGTGAGGGGCTCTGCCTGATGTAATTTGGAATTTTGTTCCAAAGCATGGGGAGTCTCTGTGACTGGAATCTATCCCTCCAGCATGTTCTATTTATTGTTGTGGCGAGGTTTAGCTCACTAGAGCACGTGGCTCACAGTGACTTGGATTTCTTTAGGTGGAGCATGTCCATCAATTCTGAGTTGGACATGGCTTTGTAAGTAAGGCAGAGATCACCTCTGAGTAAGCAATATGGCACTGAGTACAGCTGGTGTTTTTTCAGTCGGGCTGCACAGGACATATGTTTGAGAATAGTAATCCTCTTGGTGAGGTACTTTTGTGGTCTTTCCACCTGTTGGAAGTGTCTTGTGAGGTACTTCCCAAATGGGGCATTGTACTCTATGATGGGTCTAATGAGTGACGAGTAGAGGGGCACTATAACCTCTTTATTTCTAGATGCGAATCCTTTAGTAATTAGATGGGCCACATAGAAGGATTTCCTAACTACTTTGGCAATATGATTGTCAAAGGAGAGATTACTATATACCTGGGTCCCCAGTTCTCTTATTACCTCTTCTGTATTAAGGGGGCTGCCACCTATGTGGTAATTCGTGGGTGTTTTGTTTTTCCCAAACAGGATGACTATGCATTTTTTGGCATTTAGCTTGAGGCCATCACTTTGACACCAGGTATCCATCTCAGTAAGGCCCTTTTGGAGGATGTCCGTGTCAGCCGGAGAGTCAATTATGGCTCCCAGTTTGCAGTCCTCGGCAAACTTGGTTAGCCATACTCCTCCTGTGTTTGCCTGTACTTCTGAAAAGTATATGCCAAACAGTAGGGGTCTCGGGACCTAGCCTTGCGGGACACCACTTGTGACTGGTTTAGAGTCGGACCTGGAGCCAGCTATTCTTACTGTTTGAGTTCTGTCTGTAAGCCAGTTGGCAACCCATCTCGTGACGTAGGGGTTTATGTTCAGGCTGGTAAGTTTTTCTGTAATACCCGAGTGGGGAATGGTGCCGAAAGCCTTGGCGAGGTCAAGGTAGGCTGTGTGAACCACCTTTCCCTCATCTATGGCCTTGGTGACTGTCTCAAAGAAGTCAACCAGGTTTAGTATGATCTACCCTTAAAGCCAAACTGGGTCGGGTCAAGTGTTTGGAGGTTCCCAATGTCTTTGTTAATGAGTTCCATCATGATGCGCTCCATAGCCTTGCAGACCAGGCTAGTCAGGCTTATGGGGCGATAGTTACCAGGGTCAGTTGTGGCCCCTCCTTTGTGGAGAGGAATAACCGTTGCAGTGCACCATTCTGTGGGCACGTAGCCTGTGGAAAGGCTGAGGTTGAACATCATGTTTAGGTGGGGGGTTAGTTCGTTCTATAGTTTGTGCAAGACACAGCCTGGGACACCATCTGGTCCCATTGATGCTGTGCTTTTGGCTTTTGAAAGTGCTGTTTTCACCTGTGCGTCTGTGTTTTTTGGGACACTACAGTTTTCCAGTATTATTGTGGGCCCTTTTAGAGGTGAGAGTGGGTGAAGGTTTTACTGAATCTATCTGCCAGGATGTTGGCAATATCAGTAGGTTCAGTATATTTTGTGCTATTTTGCACTAGTTCAGTGCATATCTACGAGTTGCCACTTAGATTCTTAACATAGCTAAAGAAGGCTTTGTGGTTTTCTTTTGAATCCTTGGCTGTTTTTCTTTCGAAGTTAGCCTTGGATGATTTCATGAGGGACCTCAGTTTCTTACTGATACTGATCAGGGATGTCTTTCCTTCTTGGCATTTGCTTTTTTTCTGAACTAGTTTCCTCCTCCTATTGTATACTTTGTTGATTGCAGAGGTCCACCAAACTGATTTCCTTCTCTTAGAGGAGTGAGTCTTGGTTTTGCTAGGGATGGCACGATCCATCCAGAGTGCATTTGTAAAGGTTTCTGCATCTTGGGCAACGTTGTCCTTTAGCGTGGGGGCTGTGAAACTTACCATCTCCATCTTAAGTAAGGTGAAGTTTGCTTTAGAAAAGTTTTTTTACTGTGGTTTCCTTAGTTGGGGGTGGTGGTGGTGGGGTGTGGACATCCAGAGTGATTACTTTATGGTCTGATCTAACCAATGATGGGTTGACCTCCGGTGTTGAACACCTGTCGCCCATGTTGGTGATGACCAGGTCCAATATGTTTTGACCTCTGATAGGGGAGTTTACCAGCTGATCCAGGGCGTTTGAGTTGATGAATTCCAGGAAGCGCTGGGCCTGGGAATTTGTACTCTAGTAGTTTTCCCAGTGAATGGTAGGGTAATTGAAATCGCCCAATATCAGGGTGTTTGGTAGGACTTTCATGTTTTCCAGTGTTTCCAGAAAGGTGGAGTGGTGGCTCTGGGTCATGGAGGGTTTTCTGTAGTAGGCCACAATTTGCGCAGATTTGCCCGATGTTAGTTGCACTTGGATGATCTCAGAGGTGTCATGCTGCGCCACTAACCTAGAGGTATAGGTATCCTTGATGAATATGGATACATCCCCTCCTTTTGTGTTTTGGTCCATGTTCTGTGGCCGAAACGTGTGGTATGAGTTGTAGCCTGGTAGTGCTAGGGTGCTCTCTGGAGTCTTGAACCAGGTTTCAGTTACTGCACAGATGTCGATGTTCTCCATACTGAGGAGTGCTTCGAGCATGTGCATTTTGAGATTTAAACTCTTGGCATTGAGTAGCATAACCCTCTGTTTTTTGTTAATTGTGCTGTTTACAGAGGTGGGTTTGACTTTTGAGCCTTGCCTAAAAAAGGCACTATGGGGGCAGCAAGAGCCTTGGCCAGTATTCAAAAGCCTAGTGGTGACAGGTGCAAGCAGTCTCTTGCGAAGCAACCCGGCTTGTCGAGCATGTTGTCCCAGGCTGACAGACACCGGATCCCCTTTGAATGACACCAGAAGCTTAGCAAATTGTTGAAATTGATCATTTTTTCTTCATACGGAGATATCATTCTTGGTGAGGGCAGGATGCTACTCGGGGTCAGGGTCATACCAGCCTGGGCTGCATGATCAGAGACCTCTTCCATGTCTCTCTTCATGTAGTCCAGGGAAGTACGTCTCAGATCATTCACACCAACATGCACAATGACAGAGTCATATTTGTACTTGTTCTGGAGTGACCTGAGTGCTTGTGTTATGTGGCAGATTCTGGCTTCCAACAGGCAGCTAACAGTAACCTTCTGCTTGTCCAGCCTAGTGAGTGGGACGTCAGTGTGCCTGACTATAAAGTCACCTATTACTAGTGTGTTAGGTATGTTATTTTGCCTTAAGGGCTGTGATTGTGTGATACACTGATTTTGTGTTTTATGTGTTTGGTTTGTGACTGGAAGTGCAGGTGGTTTGGGTGTCTGCTTTGGAGGTCTCTGATGCTTTTGCAGGTTTTTATTTAGAACCTCCGATTATGATTTTGTGTATGTATGTGTATTTTTTGCCAGTGCTGTTTTAGTAAGTCTGTGTGCAGCTGGAGGTGTGATGCAAGTGTTAACCTTCTCCACTTGACTGTCTGTTCCAGTTTTGGGTGGAGACTGCTTAGCTTCCAGTTTGGCTGTATAATTGCATCTCTCGCATATGTTAGTGTTTTGTGGTAGGAGGAGAGGGTTGTCTGTGTACATGATGCAGTTTTAACATTGCCTCAGGATACACAGGTTCACCAGCTGGACTGGAGAGTGCACCTGAAGTTGTCCTTTGGTCATGCCTGAATAGTAGGCTGAGCTGCTTAGTCACTTGGTTGGTGAGGGGTGAATAAAGAGCCTTGCCCTGCTGGGCAATCAGTGTCTGGGTATATTAGTGCTTGCTATTAGGTCTGAGCAAGTGCTGGGCTGTAAGATGCTTTTTGAGTGCTTACGTTGAGAGTTAGACTAGTTTCAAGGGAAAAACTGAAGAGGAGACTTAGTGCAGCCGGGAATAATTTAACTGTAGCTAACCGGCACTGCCCGGTGCGGGAAACCGTGCAAACGTGGTTTTTATAGTAGGGAAATAAAAGAGATAGATATTAGCCCAAAATGGCCAACCACTCCCAGGGACAGATAGGTTGCTCAAAGCTCCACTCTCTCACAGGTGAGCAGAGAAACTTCCTTCTATCCAAGTAAGGTATGGGCAACTCAGAAACTAGTATCACAGCCCTGAATTCAGCACTAGCCTGAAAACTGGACTATACTAGCTTAGAAAGGCTTGAAAAAAGGAACTTTTTTGTTTTTTTGAAAAGATAAGGCAAAAACAGTAAAAAAATACACTTAACAGCTTTAAATGACTACAAACGATCAGAAAAGGCGATCACACTTTAGTGTGTAGCCTGCAATAGTTAAGCAAATTATTTAAACAAAAAAGCTTTTAAATCACAATAAATGCTGGAAAATCTGCGTTTAGGTGGAAAACAGTTAAATACAGCAAGAAAGTACAGACAACTGACACGTAATCACTCCAAAGTCTCTCTCTTAAGCTAGAAGGCTTGTATCAGTTTAAGGCTTTCTAGTGCTACCCTGTACGTTAGTTACAGGAAAGATGGGAAACAAGTGCAGATGTGGTCTTTTAAACCAGAAAGTTGAAAGAGACGGACAAACTGTCCAAATGGTCAAACTACAATTTCTGGACCAAGAACCTCTCCTCTCGTGGTAGACAGGCTACCTAGTGCTTCCCACTCCCACTGATAAGCTAGAAGGCTTTTCTCCAACACAGAAAGGCTTGCAGGCCTCAGAAGCTTACCAACAGTCCTGGATTCAGCAACTCTGTATCTGGACTAGGCTAGTTACAGGAAAGGTGGGAAACAAGCGCAAATGCGGCTTTTAAACCAGAACGTTGAAAGAGATGGAAAGAAACTGCCTAAATGGCCAATAGCTACAATTTCTGGGCCAGGAACCACTCCTCTTGTGGTAGATAGAGACTACCTAATGCTTACCACTCCCACTGATAAGCTAGAAGGCTTCCCTCCAACACAGAAAGGCTTGGGGGGCTCAGAAGCTTACAAAGAGTCCTGGAATACAGCAAATCTGTACCTGGACTAGACTAGTTACAGGAAAGGCAGGAAACAAGTACAAACGTAGGCTTTTAAGCCAGCAAGTTGAAAGAGATAGAAAACTGCCCAAACGGCAAAATAAACTACTATTTCTGGACCAAAACTCACACTTCCTGTGGAGGATAGGCTACCTAGTGCTTACCACTCCCACTGATAAGCTAGAAGGCTTTCCTCCAACACAGAAAAGCTTGGGGGCTCAGAAGCTTACTAACAATCCTGGATACAGCAACTCTGTAACCGGACTAGGCTAGTTATAGGAAAGGCAGGAAACAGGCACAAGTGCGGCTTTCAAACCAGAAAGTTGAAAGAGATGGAAAAAAACTGCTCAGACAGCCAATAGCTACAATTTCTGGGCCAGGGACCACTCCTCTTGTGGTAGATAGGCTACCTGATGCTTACCACTCCCACTGATAAGCTAGAAGGCTTCCCTCCAACACGGAAAGGCTTGGGGGGCTCAGAAGCTTACAAAGAGTCCTGGATTCGGCAAATCTGTATCTGGACTAGACTAGTAACAGGAAAGGCAGGAAACGAGCGCAAACACAGGCTTTTAAATCAGAAAGTTGAAAGAGATGGAAAAGCTTCCCAAACGGCCAATAAAATATAATTTCTGGGTCAGTAACCACTCCTCCTGTGGTAGATGGGTTACCTAGTGCTTACCACTCCCACTGATAAGCTAAAAGGCTTCTCTCCAACACAGAAGGGCTTGGGGGCCTCAGAAGCTTACCAACAGTCCTGGATACAGCAAATCTGTACCTGGATTACACTAGTTATAGGAAAGGCGGGGACCAAATGCAAAACGGGCATTTAACCAGAAAGTAGAAAGGGATGGAAAAACTGCCCAAATGGCCAATGAACTACAATTTCAGGGCCAAAACCCACTCTTCCCATGGTAGATAGGCTACCCTAGTGCTTACCACTCCCACTGATAAGCTAGAAGGCTTCCTTCCAACACAGAAAGGCTTGGGGGGCTCAGACGCTTACCAACAGTCCTGGATACAGCATTTCTGTAGCTGCACTTGACTAGTTACAGGAAAGGCAGGAAACAAACTTAGAATTTTTTTTTGTTGCAGAAAAGCAGCTAAAACAGCAGTAAATACAATTCAAATTGTAGTGCAGACCAGCACACCCGAGCGTGTCGCAACACTACAGCAAATACAGTTCAAATAAATGCAATTAAATTAACAAATGACTAAAAAACAAGTGCAGAAGGCAGTAAATTAGAAGGCTACTAACAAGCAGTAATAAGTGCAGAGTAAGAGCGACTGAACAGATAGCATGCAGAAGAGCAACTAAGATAGTTACAGTAAGAGCAGATGAATACAATTATATTTTCTTTATTTATCAATGACCTACACCAAGTTGCTCCCCAAGCTACATGTATACAATACGCAGACGATTCAACAGTAATCTGCTCAGCCACATCTGTATCAGACCTTCACTCCCTCACACAACACATATTTAACTCTGTAGAAGAATGGTTTTCCCAGCACTGTCTACTACTTAACCCTAAAAAAACTAAACTGCTCCTCTTTACACCTTCCAGCAAATCTCCCCACATTGATTTTACTATAACATCAAAAAATTGCACACCTGTATCACAAGAGTCTACTACCAAACTACTAGGCATTACCATTGACAACAGCCTTAACTTTGATACCCATATTGACAACACACTTAAAACCATTAACAAGAAAATAGGCTCTCTTTACAGAATCAAACCTTTCCTCACTCCAGAATCTAGAACAACTATCGCCCACTCCCACCTTATCTCACCCCTTCTCTATGCCTCTCCCATATTTACCAACTTATCAAAAAAGAATCTGTCAAAACTAGAAATCTCCTACCACAACATAGCCAGATTTTCCACAGGAAACCCCTACAGAACCCACCACTATACTAATTTAAAACAACTAGACTGGCTGGAATTTCAGCAGCAACTAAAAATTAACCAACTTGGCATAGCCCATCAAATTCTGTATCATCCTGACAAAACACCTATACTATCCAGTCTGATTCGTCCATACCATAACCTAAAGTCCCTAAGATCTGCACACAAACTTCTTATAGACACTGTCAAGTCAAACAACAAGGCTGGAGACTCCCTTTTCTCTAACACTGTTGGAAAAGATTGGAACCTGCTTCCCTCTGAACTTTCATCTATTCCCTCAAAATCTCCCTTTAAAAAGAAACTCAAGCTATACCTCAAAACACAATGGCTGTGCCCCTGTACTAATCCTGACTAACTTTATTTCACCCCTGACTTTACTTCACATCTGCAATTTCCCAATTTCTATGTCAAATCAGCATCCACTGACCTGTAACTCCTTCTAAATATCTACTTTTCATCTTATTTTCCTATATCCCTACTCTCTGTACATGTTATTGTATTCTCCATGTATGTCATGAGCTACAATTCTTTTGTTATTCCATAACTATTGTACTATTTACTTTACATGTAGTTCTTTAATGGTTTTTACTTAAGCTCCAAAAATTATAATCTCTAATGATACTATCTCCCTGGGCCTCTACTGAAAATGGACATATATCCAGCTAGACTAGCCCGGTCAACAAATGTATCCATATTCATAAAGGATACCCACACACCTCCAGGTTGGTGGCAACGCACAAAGCTCGAAACCATCCAGGTGCAACTAACCATAGGCAAACTGCTCTACAAATTGTAGCATGCTACAGGCCACCTCTCAAACTCAGGAACCCCACACAGCCTTCCTGAAGACACTGGAGGGTATAAATGTATCTCCAAACACCATCATATTGGGTGACTTAACCACCGAATATAGACTGGGAAACATTACTCAAGCCCTAACTTTCTAGCCCAACGTTCCTGGAGTTAATAAATTAAATGCCATGGAACAGCTTGTCACTGTTCCCACGAGAAATATGAATCTCATTATCACAAACATGGGGACAGAATGCTCCACACCGAAGTATATCCCTCATTGGTGAGATCTGATCATAAACTAATCTCACTGGAAATCCATCCCGCCCCACCCCAAACAAAAGACCACAATGAAGAACTATCAAAGCAACTACACTACTCAAGACTGGTGTAGTCCTTCAAGGCCCCTGAGCCAGTGGAAACCACAACCCAAGCTGCGGAAGCCCTTACAAATGCCTTCTATGAACACCTCCAGGACTGCATGGATCAGGCAATCCCAAATAAAACCAAGACTCTTTCCACAAAAGGGCAAACGTCCAGTCTGGTGGACCCCAGCCATTAACAAACTTTACAATAAGAGGAGAAAGCTATTACATGATAGAACAAAATCCATAAAAGGAAGTCACCCTGATCATTATTAGTAAAAAATCTGAGCACTCAAATCAACTAAGGCCAATTTTGAGAGAAAAATTGCCATGGATTCAAAGGACAATCATAAAATTTTTCAGCTATGTTAGGAACCTGGGTGGAAACCCCAGATATGCTCAGAATTAGTCCAAAATGATACAAAAATCACTGAACCCACAGACATTGCCAACATACTGGCAGACAGGTTCAGGTAAAGGAGAGATAACTAGGAGTGTAGCCTCCCAGACATCTCAAATGCGCATGTGAAAGCTGCTCTCTCTAAAGCTAAAAACACAGCATCAATGGGACCGGATAGTGTCCCCGGCCAGGTGCTACGAGCAATGAGGAATTAAACCCGCATAAGGCAGCTGTTTAATCTCAGCCTTACCACAGGATACACGTGCCCAAGGAGTGGCGTGCAGCAACTATGGTCCCACTCCAAAAGGCAAAGTATGCCTCTACTGACCCTTGTAATTACCGCCCATAAGCTGTAACAAATCTAGTCTGCAAAGCTATGGAGAGGATCATAATGGAGCTCATAAACAAAGATATAGGGGACTTGCAGACACTGGACCACCCAGTTTGGCTTCACAAGGAAGATCATGCCTTTTGAACTTGGTCGACCTTCAAACAGTCACCAAGGCCATTGATGAGGTAAAGGCAGTCCATACAGCCTACCTTGACCTTGCAAGAAAGTCAATACCCCACTGGGGTATTGTAGAAAAACTTACCAGCTTAAAAGTAAACCCATATGTCACAAGATGGGTTGCAAACTGGCTTTAAGGACAGAACCCACAGGGTTAGGAGTTGCTGGCGCTGTCAGACTCCAAGCCGGGTCACAAGTGGTGTCCCACAGGGCTCGGTCCTGGCTCCCTATTGTTCGGCATCTACTTCTCAGAAGTACAGGCCAACATGGGAGGACTTTGGCTGACAAAGTTTGCAGACCACTGCAAACTGGGCGCCATAGTGGAAAGCATCAGACACTGATATCCTTCAGAAGGGACTCACGGAAACGGATAGCTGGTGCCAGAGCCATGGCCTGAAGTTAAACGCCAAAATGTAGTCATACCTTCGGGAAAACAAGGTAACCCCAAGCTACCATATAGGTGGCAATCCACTGCACAGAAGAGGTTATCAGGGACCTGGGGACCCAGGTTGACAGTGGCCTTTCTTTGACACCCACGTTGCTAAAGTGGTTAAAGACCTTCTACAATGCCCACCTGATCATGAAGGGATTCACATCCAGATCTAGTGAGGCCATTGTTCCCCTGTACTCTTCACTTATCAGACCAATGATCGAGTACAATGCCCCATTCGGGATGCATCTCACCCGACATCTGCAGCAATTGGAGAGACCCCAAAAGTTCCTCACCAAAAGGATAAAGGACTCCAAAATCTGTCATATGCCGCCAGACTGAAGAAACTCTAGCTCTATTCAACGCGATACCGCCTGCTCAGAGGTGACATGTGCCTGACATACAAGGCCATGTCCAACCCGGAATTAATGGACATGCTCCACCTCAAAAAATCCAAATCCACCAAAACCACTAGAGCAGTTTACTTAAACCTTAGCACGGATATAAATAGGACGTGCTGGAGGGATCGATTTATCACCAGACTCCCTATGCTGTGGAATAAAATCCCGGTCCATGTGAGGCAGAGCACCTGCTGGCTCTGTTCAAGAGAAATCTTGACCTGTGGATGGGAGATCAGAGGTTTACCCCTGAATCATCTCTGTGTCACTGCTGGACAGAGGCACAACAAACTAATGGGCACAGTATTTTTTCATATAAGGGGTGGCGTAAGCCACAAAAATTTGGGCTAGGCTTATAAATGCCTTAGAGCAGATAGCCTAGTTTAAACCTATGAACCATAACTAACTACAAACCTGGATCAGCCTCTTGTGATGACAGCGCTGTATTCTTGAATGAGCTGAAGAACCTGGAAGTGTCAACCCAAGAAAAGCAGCTGGCCGTGATAACATTATGGGCAGGGTACTGAAGGACTATGCATCAGAACTGGCATCTGTGTTCACTGACATTTTCAACACTTCACTGCAACTACCCAGTATACCAAGGTGCTTTAAGAAGATGACCATTATCATGTTACCCAAGAAATCATAGCCAATAAGTCAAAATGACTACAGATCAGTTGCTTTGCCTTCGACAGTGATGAAGTGTTTCAAAAGGCTGATTAAAAATGGGGGTTGGGAGGGTGGCCTAATGGTTAAGATGTTTGCCTTACAAACACAATGTGCAGGGTTTGAGTCTCACAAGGAATAATTAGCTAGGCTTAAAATGGCTTGCAAGGGCAGTTAGCCTAGTACTAATCTATGAACCACATAACCTCAAGCATACCAACAACTTTGGACACACAGCAATTTGCATATAGCCAAACTGCTGCACAGAAGATGCCATATCTCTAGCACTCCATGAAACCTTGACTCACTTGGAAGGCAAGCACTGCTGTCAGAATGCTTGCTATTCATTGACTTCAATTCTGTCTTCAACACTGTTGACCATCAGAATCTAGTACAGAAACTAGTACAGCTGGGCATCAATACCCCATTATGCAGTTGGATCCCAAGTTTCCTCACGGGCAGGCCTCAAAAGGTATGTGTGGGCAACAGCAGTTCCAGAAGTATAACTCTGAACACTGGGGTACCGCAGGGATGTGTCTTGAGTCCTTTATTATTCACCTTGCTGACACATGACTGTGTGGCCTGACAGGCGTCCAGTACAATCATCAGATTTGCAGATGACACCACGATCATAGGTCTAATCAGAAAATGAGTGGAAACGGCCTGCAGAAACAAAGTGGAGTACCTGATAGACTGGTGCAGTAGTAATAAGTTAGCACTGAATGTTAGCAAAACCAAAACTAACTGTGGACTTCAGAAGGTGTTAGGAAGAACTTAAACCTCTAGAGGAAAAAAGGGGTGTCAGTGGAAAGGGTCACTTGTCCTGGTCAGAACATATTAATTCTTCTTCTTTTGGCTTTTCCTGGTTAGGGGTCACCACGGCGGATCACCTGTCCACTCATGATTGGCAGTGTAATTTTACAGTGTCGAGTTGCCAGCCCGACGCCCAGCCTTCCACTGAAGGCACACACTCACACCTAGGGCCAATTTAGAGTAGCCAATCCACCTACAACATGTCTTTGGGATGTGGGAGGAAACCGGAACACCCGGAGGAAACACACGTGACCACAGGGGGGACATGCAGACTCCACACAGAAGGCACCCCAGCCGAGAATCAAACCAGAGAACCTCTTGCTGTGAGGTGGCAACGTTAACCGCTGCACCACCGTGGCTGCCAGTCAATCAGAGCATATTAATTACATGGTCAAAAAAGCACAGCAAAGGTTGCACTTATTAAGGTTTATGTTTGGGGGGTATACTTGCCTTCATGACAGATCAAGTCGTATGCTGTGGTTGGGGTTGTCAGTGGAGACTGGGGCTGTGTGTGACTGAAACAAATGGCCCTGATGCTTACTGTTAAGTCTAGATTTGCAAAACTATAATACTTAAAGTCTATACTTTAAGATGAATGTACAATAATTAACAAACTTACGAGTAGTTGTATACATGTTTCGTATCTGTTCATTGTCTACACTGAATGTTTATTTAAAAATATTTCTGATATGTTGAACTTTTCTTCCCTGACATTGTTGACAAGGGATTTCTGTTTTAGAAAACCGTGTTGCATTGTAGAAACCCAGGTAAACTAAAATACATAAAATGAAATGTGTACTTGGCTGACGGGCACACACAAGCTGTGACTATTGCTTGTGTCAAAATGAAAGTATGCAACACAGCTGTTACTATTATTTGTACTTTAATCCTGACAGGTAAAAAGCAGCTACTTTACTTGGGTAATGGGGGGGGGGTTGTGAATTCATTGAGGTGACTGGCCTTGTTTATTGTCTAATTGTGGCTTTGCAAGATAATTGTTTATTTGGGTAAAATCAGCTGTTATGCAAGCCTGTAACTACTGTTTTTGTGCAACAGACTAAATTAATGCAGCCATTAATATTTTCATTTTAATCCTGGCAGGGTCAGCAGATTATTTTAGGATGGCAATTGATATGATGGCTGTTTGTGGATGAAGAGTTTGGCACTGTAGCTTTGGTGTAATTCTGGCTTTGCAGAACTAAGTGGTGGGGGGGGGGTTGCTGTTTGAAAATGAAATGGCCCTACTACTTACTGTTATAAGACGGCTGTGCATTTGGATGGAGTGAGATGGATTGAGCACAAGTGCTGACCTCTGGATAATGTTTGTGAAAGATGCAGTTACATTACTGTTTTGCTTTCTGATTTCAGAGGTTTAAGCTAGGTACTTTTGGTAGCCTATTGGGATGGGGACTATGTCAGTGTGAGAATGAAATAACTGGCCATTTACTGTTGTAATTCTGGCTTTGCACAATGTGTATGAGGAGGTAAGCAATATGCATACAGGCTGTGACTATTGTCTCTGTGCAGCAGATGTAGTATTTTAATGCTGGAAGTATCAAAGCAGAAACTGTAATGGAGGGCAATGAAATGACTGGTCCTGTTTTATTTTTAGTTCCGCAAAGCCAGACTTATCTGTATTTTGGAGACATAAGACAGAATGTAAGCTGTGACAGTGTGCGTGCATCACAAATGCATTAATACAGTCTTTTTTTTTTTTTTAATCCTGGCAGGGTTAAGCCAGATAGTTGGTAGGTTATGGCTATGGGAGACAGTCAATGAGATGAGTGCTGTTTCTGAAGCTGTACACAACAGTGGCATGTAATCATTTCTGTAATATCTTCATTTCAGAGTTACAACCACAGTGACCAGAATGTTACAGTGGCCTATCTGAAATCTATTAATTTTAGAGACTTGACTTTGGATGAAAAGTTAAGAATCAAGAGGACTGGAAGACCCACACCCGATCTGAAGGAGGAGTCTCAAGGTACAGGTAGGTCAAGAATAAACACACGCAGCTTCAGCAGCTCAGTGCACGACAAACGCACCTGGATCTGTGATTGTGAAGAAGCAAACAGCTTGTACTGCTTCCCACGTTTATTTGTTCAGTGGAGAGGATGTCTGGACATCAAAGGATGTGAATGACCTGAAGAGAATGGAAGAAAAGTCCAGGAAGCATGAACAGTCTGCTGAACATTTTGACCACCAAATGAGTCTAGCAATGTTGGGAAACTGTGGATATCGGGTGTCACTTAAGTAGTGAATACCAATTATCAGTGGAAAGATGCAACAAGAAAGTGGAAGAAAACAGTCATGTTCTATCACTTTACTGCATCAAGCTGTGTGCTGAAGAAGAAGCTGCTTTAAGAGGCCATGATGAGTCTGAAGAGTCGCTGAGTGACAGAATGTTCTGGAGACTGGTAGATTTCTCCTGCAGGGTTGTTCAGAAGTTAGCTGAACACATGAAAACTTCAACTGTTTTAAAGGAACATCAAAAAAATGTTCAAAATGAACTCCTGGACTACATGCTAACAATATACAAAGAAGAAATAAAAACGGAGATTCATACTGCAAAATTTGTAGCAGTAATTGCAGATGAAACCACTGATGATGTTGTGCTGTGGCAGATTGCCATTGTGTTCTGTTATGTTGTCAATGCACAAGGGTTGGAACATTTTTGGGGATACTTTATACCACCTGGACAAACGGCAGAGCATATTGCTGGTGTGATAAGCGAACAGTTGAAGGAAGTAGTGGATGACCCGCATGAAAAACTGATTGCTTAGAGTTATGATGATGCATCTGTTATGAGTGGCATTCTACACAGAATCAAGGCCATCCTAATAGAGGAGTTTAAATATGCCTATTATGCACACTGCTATGCCCACCAACTTAATCTATCTGATAATGCAAAGAGCCACACTACATAATACTGAAGCAAGGACATTTTTTTAACGTGGCGGAATTCCATCCTTTTTGTCTCTCTCAGTTCAAAGACGAGCTGTTCTGGGTAATGTAGTAGCACGACTCATCCCAAGAATGTCAGGAACATGGTGGAATGTTAACATCCATACTGTAAATGCAGTGTATGAAAATTTGGAGTTGCTATCAAGAGTGTTTTCATTATTTGTACAAGTGTCCTACATCTGCTGCAGCAACTGTACAGGAAGCAAATGAGCTACTGCGAACACTTGAAGATTATGAATTTAAATTCTGGCTTGCTTTTTTCCATCGTATAATGCACTATGTTGACATTCTTTACAGGCAACTTCAGTGTCGTACCACAGATTCAACCACTGTTGAAAAGGACGTGCATATATTTTTGAATACAATTGACAATGTCCAGTCAGATATCAATGGCATTGCAGAACAGTATCTATAGACAGAGAACATCCTGTCAAGACATAGACTAGGACCATCAGCATCCCAACCACTGCATGAGAATAGTCTGTTGCTGCGAAGGAAGTGTGTGATGTTGTAAAGTTCCAGGCAACATTACGATTTCAACAAACTGTCCATTTTCAAGCTTCTCAACTACTACGTCCTGAAAGGTTTTCAGCATACATAAGATTTTCCAGAAAATCTGTTCACAGCAACAGTAGACAACTATCCATTCCTGTTGAGGGGACAACTTAAAACAGAACTTGGAGTGGTGTATCGCCTTGAAGCAAGGTGGCAGTGCAGTCAAGATGTTAAAATTCTTGGTGAACAACTCGTTAACCAGTGTGTTTTCAGAGATTTACAATGTGTTGTTGATTATATCCACCACACCAGTGTCAACTGCTGAGGCAGAAAGGTGTTTCTCAACACTGAAAATAATTAAAATTGTTTCTTCGTAGTACAATGGGGCAAGAAAGAATGAATGCATTGGCTATGATTTCCATAGGAAAGGAGTTAACGCAGAGTATAACTAACTTCAACCAAAGAGTTATTGATTTGTTTGCACAAAATAGAGAGAGATGAATGGACTTTATCTATAAGTAACAAACATGAGAAATACCCAGAGGAGTACAGTAGAGACTCTTATTTAGTTATTTGGAACCAGGCAGGATCACAGAAATAGTGTTTGCTTGGGAAATTTAACTGTCCCGTTTGAGTCTCCAGGAAAGGGGGGGGGGATCCAGTATGACCTGATGTGTTCCAGACCACAGCTTCTCTTCGGGTGCAGAAACAAGAGTACGAAGTACTGTTTGCAGCATACTGCAGAGGTAAGTCTTCAAACCAACCTGTATATACATGTGACAATGTGCTGTGTAAAATATTCAGCATGCGCCATAGTGACTGAGCATTTATTTAATGTAAATTGGTAAGCATGGCCAGCATTGATCCCACTGTACCATAGCTCTGCCCCTTTCTAGTTGGCCTCACTCATTCAGCTGTCTCCTGCAGCCACCCTTTGATTTGAAGTCACCAGCTGCCACTGCTTCTTAAGGAAACTGAGAAAAGCATTATTGTCATAGTCCATCCTCCAAATATTCTATAGGGGCACCATTGAGACCGTCCTAACAACATCATAGTCATTTAGGTATGGGAGCTGTAATGCCTCCAACCATAGAGCTCTCAGGCAAGTTGTAAGGGCAGCAAAGAAAATCATCAGTTCTTTACTTACACCCTTGGAAAGATTGCACGAGACTCGCTGCATAGGAAGAGCCAGAAAGACAACAAATGACCTTACCATCGTGCAAATGGCATGTTCACTATCTATCCTCCGGTAGAAGATACAGAAGCATGCACAAGACTTCCAGGCTAAACAACATTTTTTTTCACCTTATCCATTACACTGTTAAACTCTGCCGACAGGCGAACTAGAACACAACTCGTTCACCCCACCCCCAATCACCTTGGAATGTATTTATCTGCCTGATCAGGAAAATAATTTCACTAATTTTACACCGTTCATACAAGTGCAATATAGATAGTCCATGTCCATACTGAATGTGTAATTCCATGTCCATACTGAATGTGTAATTCTGTCTGTGCTTACCTGTACACTGATGAGAGAAATCCAAGAGAGTGCTATACACACTGTTTTTCTATTTATATTTTTATATCTTGCTTTTTTTGTGATGTCAAATTACTTATTACTAACATTTTTCTGTATGTACATCTTTGCACTGGAAACAAAGCAACGCAATTTTGTTCAGCTACACTGTGATGCAGATTGACAATAAAGTTTACTTTCACTTTGTAGACATGCCATGTTTCACCCTTTTTCTTATGTCAGTACAGCATTAGGTGGACTGCATGGCCATACTTTGGAAACACAGCAATAAAAGTAAATTTGATATCTATAAATATTAGTGACTGCAAAATCCAAACCAAAAGGTACAAAAGTCATGCAGACAAACCATTTAGTTAAAATAAGTAAAACTACTAGAAAGTCAGAGCTAAGCAGGAGTCTTCCGTGTATAATACCATAAACCTCCTGTACTTGAAGGGCAATGTGATGTACACAAATTACTACTTTTTTTTTTACTTTAGCAACAGATGTATTTAACAGAGCTTGTCTTATTTCTTTCATTCATACATGCCTTTGGTAACCATGTAAGTGGACAGACTCCATGGAATTTTTAGTTATAGTATTAGTAAGTGCAGAAAAAAATCAAGAAATGTTTGTAAACTTAAGTACAAAACTGGGTTGCCATCTTTGAAAGTGGAAAAAGACATGCTTCTGGAGCGTTTCTCCCCGGGTCTCCACTGAAAATAGGCTCTGGTCAACAAATTTTAAACGCATCAAATAAATTAAAAAAAACAGACGAAATCTGCAGTCCTTGCTGCCCCATTATCTAAATTATATTGTGCTACTGACTTTGAAGAATCAGTAAATATAGTGGTTAATTTAGCACTGAGGCATATAAACATTACGAGCAAACTAAAATATTATTATATTCCTATTCTTTTATCAGTTGATATAGCTGTCAAAGAAGGCATTGTGCCTGAAATCACACTGCGATGATGAAGGTATGAGGAATCATAGGTACTATTGTTACAGTTTTTCCTCTAATTTGTATATATATTCCCAGATCTATTTTTCATATCCACAGTATCATTATACTGGAGGCAGAAAGAACATGTGTTTTTGAACTGAAAAACAAGTGTATTTGGAGCGCAGACTATTATTTTGCTTTTTTTGGCTGTGTTTACTTTAGTGAACTTCAACTTGAAGATGACTGAGCAATGGATGGCCACATTTCACACTACCTAGATTGCTGGTAGTACAAACTTTTAGTTATGTACTTACCATAACTTTGGATGTATGGGATCCATCTCGCCTACATTCATAACAGATGGGTTCGGAGCCGATCAGTCGGCTCCGACTCTCACTAATATATTAGAAGCAGAAGTCTCTCATTGGCTGGGCTACCCTTATCCCACAATGCACCACAACTGCTTCCCCAGATCTTGTTTGTTCGCCTTTATACATTCTGTACAAGTATACAGAGAACATATACCAATAACTGTAACCAACTAGAGACCTTCCATAGGAGAGGTTATCAAGATCTATATTTCTTCCAAATCCAAAAGGTAGGGGGAAGGAAGGTGGGTATGTATGAATGTAGGCGAGATGGATCCCATACATCCAAAGTTATGGTAAGTACATAACTAAAAGATATAATGGGATCCTATCTCGCCACATTCATAACAGATGGGACAGCGTCCCTAGCACCTAAAAACCCCTGCGGAACTAAATGAAGCTCTGCCTCGGGAAGCCACATCAAGCTTGTAATGAGAAATGAAGGTGTGCGGAGAAGACCAAGTAGCAGCCGCACAAATATCATCTATTGAAACTTTGGAATGAAAATCTACAGAGGTGGCCATAGTTCTAGTAGAATGAGCTTTGATTGGGAAAGTCAACTCCTTGCCTGAGTGGGAATAAATAAAAGAGATGCAATCCTTAATCCATTTAGCAATGGTGGCTTTGGCAACTGGAAGACCCAACCTATTTTCCACAAAGGACACAAACAGTTGGTCAGATTTTCTAGTCTGAGTGGTCCTAGCCAAGTAAAAATGTAGTTGCCTGTGAACATCCAACTGGTGAAAGGTATATTCTGCTCTAGTAGAAAAATTTGGGAAGAAAACTGGAAGCTCCAAAGATTGCTGGATGCACAAAGGGGATGCCACTAAGCAGAAGGATGGATTCAGTCTAAGGAAACTCTGTCTTTGCTTGAGATCCATAAATCGGGAGGAACAAAGAAGGCCCTGAAACCGAGACCGCTTAGCAAGTAATAGCCATAAGCCCGTTTTCCGCGATAGGAATTTGATATCTGAAGTGGCTACCGGCTCAAGGATGGAAGAGCGGTTAAGGAGGCCAGAACCAGATTTAAGTCCCAAAGAGACGCGGAATGAGCCACAGGAGGCTGAGGCAAAACCCCCTAAGAGACTTACCAAGTCTGTTGGCCATTAAAGGGATCTACAGCAACATGAAAGTGGATATATAGCATAGTTGAACTTTAAAGTTATGTGGAAACTGAAGAGCCCAGAATGAAAAATGAAGCCAGAAATTCCAAGACCTGGGAAATGAGGCTGAGGATCAAGCTGTTGTGCCCAACAAAAAAACTTTCCATTTGCTGGAATAAAAACGGTGAGGTT
>NC_056730.1:1147697052-1147777280 GCF_019279795.1 Protopterus annectens
TCTAAAAAGCTCAAAATAGTCTCAGAGTGCTGTTAAAATGTAGGAAACATCAAACCATGATGAAATTAATATGTTTTTTGAGTCTGAGGGCGCGGTTGTCCTTTAAGTAGTGGATACCAGTTATCAGTAGAAAGACACAACAAGAAAGTGGATAACAACCGTTATGTTCTATCAATTTTAATAGACTGCATCAAGCTGTGTGCTGAACAAGAAGTTGCTTTAAGAGGCCATGATGAGTCTGAAGAGTCATTGAATGCAGGAATGTTCCGGACACTGGTAGAGTTCGGCTGCCAGTATGATAAGAAGTTGACTGACCACTTGACAATTTCAACTGTTTTTAAAGGAACATCAAAAACTATTCAAAATGAACTCCTGGACTGCATGCTAACAATATGCAGAGAAGAAATAAAAAAGGAGATTTGTACTGCAAAATTTATTGCAGTAATTGCAGATGAAACCACTGATTTTGCTGGGATATGTCAAATTGCTATTGTTTTCCGTTATGTTGTCAATGGACAGGTGGTGGAATGTTTTTGGGGATACTTTACACCACTTGGACAGACAGCAGAACCTATTGCTGCTGTGATAAAACAACAGTTGAAGGAAGTAGTGGAAGACCAGCATGAAAAAGTGATTGCTCAGAGTTATGATGGTGCATCTGTTATGAGTGGTGTTCAGCATGGGGTCCAGGCCATCATAAGAGGAGAGTTTAAATATGCCTACTATGTACACTGCTATGCCCACCAACTTAATCTGGTAATGCAAAGAGCCACACAACAAAATACTGAAACAAAGACATTTATTTAACACTTGGTGGAATTTCAGCCTTTTTCATTCGTTCAGTTCAAAGATAGTATAGTATCACGACGCATGCCAAGAGTGTCAGGAACACTGTGGAATTTTAACATCCATACTGTAAATGCAGTGTACGAGAACTTGGAGTCACTGGCAGAGTGCTTTACTTATTTGTACAAGTGTCCTACATCTGCTGCAGCAACTGTACTGGAAGCAAATGGGCTACTGAGATCAGTTGAAGATGACAAATTTAAATTTTGGCTTACTGTTTTCCATTGTATAATGCCCCATGTTGACATTCTGTACAGGCAACTTCAGTGTCGTACCACAGATGCAACTGCTGTTGAAAAGGATGTTCATACATTTTTGGATGCAATTGACAGCGTCAGATCGGGTATCGACTGTATTGCAGAACAGTATCTACAGACAGAGAACATCCTGTCAAAATGTAGACGAGGGCCATCAGCTTCCCGACCACTGCATGAGACCTTGCCAATTACTGCAAAGGAAGTGTGTGATGTCATAAAGTTCCAGGCAACATCACAATTTCAACAAACTGGCCATCTTCAAGCTTCTTAGTTACTTCTGCCTGGAAAGTTTTCAACATACATAAGAGAGTTTCCAGAAAATCTGTTCACAGGAACAGTGGACAACTATCCATTCCTGTTGAGGGGACAACTTAGAACATAACTTGGAGTGGTGTATCAATGTGAAGACTTTAAAGCAGCTGGCAGTGTAGTCCAGATGTTAAAATTCTTGTTGGACAACTCCTTAACCAGTGTGTTTTCACAGATTTACAAAGTGTTGTTAATTATAGCCACCACACCAATGTCAACTGCTGAGGCAGAAAGGTGTTTCTCAACACTGAAAAGGATTAAAACTTTTCTTCGTTGTACAATGGAGCAAGAGAGATTGAATGCTTTGGCTATGCTTTCCATAGGAAAGGAGTTAATGCGGAGTATAACTAACTTCATCCACAGAGTTATTGATTTGTTTGCACAAAGTAAAGACAGATGAATGGACTTTATCTATAAGTAATGGAATACAATACACAGAAGAACACAAGAGTCACTTATTTGGTACTACTAGTGCTACAAGCACTTATGTAACTCAGCCACTGGGGATGCACAAGCCAGTGCATTTCTTTGTGCCGGTCCCAAGCCCGGATAAATGGGGAGGGTTATGTCAGGAAGGGCATCCAATATAACCTCTGGCAAATGACATGTGGGACAACAATACAGATTTCGATACAAGATTGGTCGAGGCCTGGGTTAACAATGACAACCACCAGTACTGTTAACTAACAGGGTGCTGGCAGAAATTGGAGGGAGGCTACTATTGGCTCTAGAAGAGGGGGAAGGCATGCCCAAAGGCAAGATTGTGTTGATTTGGACATGTGCTGAGGAGGGATGCTGGGTATGTTGGGAGAAGAATGCTAAGGATGGAGCTGCCAGGGAAGAAAAGAGGAAGGACTCATAAGGTTAGATTTATGGATGTGGTAGAGGAAGTGATGTGGTGACAGAGCAAGATGCAGAGGACAGGAACAAATGGAAACAGATCTGATTTGGCAACCCCCTAACAGGAACAACTGAAAGACTACAAGCACTTATTTGGAACCAGGTGGGAGTCACATGAATATTATTTGCTTGGGGAAACTTAAAACTGTCCCTTTTTGAGCCTCCATGAAAAAGAGGGTGGGAGAAATCCAGTATGACCTGAGATGCTCCAGACCACAGCTTCTCCTCAGGTGCAGAAACTGAGTATGAAGTACTGTTTGCAGTATACCAGAGAGGTAAGTGTTCAAAACAATGTGTGCTGTGTAGAGTATTCAGCATGCGCCATACTGACTGAGCATTTATTTCATGTAAATAAGTATGTCCAGCATTGATCCCATTGCACCATAGCTCCACCCCATTTTAGTTGACACACCCCTTTCGGATGGCCCAGCCCATTCAGCTGTCTCCTGCAGCCCCCCTTTGATTTGAAGTCACCAGCTGACACTGCATATACCTTTAATATGAAGCATTGTGTATTTTGAATTTTGGCGCCAAAAAGTTTATTTAAGTGCTGAGAGGTTTGTGTCAACTTGTTCTGATGAAGCTTGCCATTTAGCAAGTGAAAGCGCCTAACCTTTTTGGATTATTCTGTGTTTCGTTTAATAAAATTACAGTTTGGCTGTGGATTTCGCTGGTTTTTGAAGACATTTGTTTCATTAGTTCCACTGGCTTTCAAAAAAAGTTTATTTAACTGCTAAGAGTTTGGCTGTGGATATCGTTGTTTTTTGAAGGCATTTGTTTCATTTGTTCCACTGGCTTTCATACATACTTTTCAGCTGCTGAATTGCCATTTTCTTGGTGAGTTTTGTCTCAAGACACTGAGACTGTAAACGTTCTATGTTTTATTCTGTTCGGTAGTTGCTTGGAACGTTGTTTGTGCTGGTTCCTATGTAGAAATGTAGAAACAGTCAGGTGTGCCCCCAACCCTGTGTAAAAATGTAGAAACAGTCAGGTGTGCCCCTCAACTCCTATGTATACATGTAGTAACAGTTAGGTGTGCCCCTTAATCCTGTATAGAAATGTAGAAATAGGTGTGCCTCCCAATCTTGTGTAAAAATGTAGAAACAGTCAGGTGTGCCCCTCAACTCCTATGTAGACATGTAGTAACAGTTAGGTGTGCCCCCCAATCCTATGTAGAAATGTAGAAACAGTCAGGTGTGCCCCCTCCCCCAATCCAGTGTAGAAATGTAGTAAGAGTCAGGTGTGCCCCCCATTCTGTGTAGAAATGTAAAAACAGTCAGGTGTGTCCCCTCCCCCAATCCTGTGTAGAAATGTAGAAACAGTCAGGTGTGCCCCCAGTCCTGTGTAAAAATGTAGAAACAGTCAGGTGTGCCCCTCAATTCCTATGTAGACATGTAGTAACAGTTAGGTGTGTCCCCCAATCCTATGTAGAAATGTAGAAACAGTCAGGTGTGCCCCCTCCCCCAATCCAGTGTAGAAATGTAGTAAGAGTCAGATGTGCCCCCCATTCTGTGTAGAAATGTAAAAACAGTCAGGCGTGTCCCCTCCCCCAATCCTGTGTAGAAATGTAGAAACAGTCAGGTGTGCCCCCCGAAATGTAGTAATGGTCTGGTATGCCCCCCAATCCTGTTTAGAAATGTAGTAATGGTCTGGTGTGCCCCCCATCCGATGTACATGCATTGTAACAGTCAGGTGTGACCCCAAATCCTATGTAGAAATGTAGTAACATGTATGTGTAGGTATAATACCAGTGGAGCACAGATGGCCAGAGGTGGCCAAGGTAGCAGGATAGATTGTAACATTTGTACAATATGCAGGTATGTGTGTATTAGGTTGGTGCGTGATTCATATTATGTGAGAGTGGTCAGTATGTATGCATGATGAGGTATGACCTGGTGGCCATTGCCCACTACTGCCGATGACAGGGCCAAGTCCTCACAACTGCAGTGTCAAAGACAATTCCCATCAGTATAACACATGCTAGCAGTAAGCCATTGTAAATGGATGGTGGTAATATGTGTCACCATCTGAAAGATGGACATGGCATGGCTAGACATACAAGCAGTACACAGGGAAAAGTAACCCAGATATACAGTATATAATGTGTAGCTGTGAAATGGACACACCCTTGAAATTGTACATACAGGTATGCATCACATTATCTGGGCCTGTAGTAGGAAATACCAGTGTCGTCTGGCCAAACACCTGCAGATCACAAAGGTGATAGGACTAATGTACTGGGAAACAGATGATGTACCTGCACATGCCAGCATAACTGGAATGCCCCATGCGTATCTATGAGTCAGATACAAGTAGTGTTCATAGCACACATGCACCCAGCTCTCCCAAACATCACCCACAGGTACCTTACTGTCATATCCCTGCTGTTGGGAATGGGTACAATATGACCCCTACCTGTGTATGGCAATAGCGAAAGAATTCAGCAAGCAGTGCAGGTGTTCCATGCAGGTGTGTCTCTAGCTGTAGGTAGCACCCTGCCAGCATCCACACCACCTGATCAATACTGATGGAAAGTATTGGCATGAACACCTAAAACAACTACCCTGTCATCCCAGGGGAATATACTGTATGGCGGTCTGGGACTGTAGGACGGACAGAATGCAATGGCCTGCCACAGCTGGCCTGTATCACCACCAAATGGCCTACAGGCCTCTGCCAAAGGCCTGTGTCTCACGCAAACTGCCAATGCATGTTATGTCATGGACACCCAAATAACAACATAACGCACTCCACATAAGCCATATGCAAGGCCATGTGGACAAACTATAGTAACATGTCCACCATGTCTCACTGCATGAACTGTGGATCAACACCAAACCATAGGTTCATAGGTTGGTACTAGGCTATCGGCCCTAGGGCCTATGCAAGCCTAGCCATAACAATTCCCTGGATATTTCTTCCCACAATATTTACTTCTCCAGGCCCCTGTCTAGCAGGGCAACTGACATGATCCCCGGGGTGAATTTCCTATCTCCCATTCAATCATCAAGGTTCCTTTTGAAGAGGGCCAAAGAGGCACTCTGCTTGATATGTATGGGCAGTCTATTCCAGAGTATGGGGAGTCTCTGGGTCAGGAACCTATCCCTCCAGCATGTTTTGTTCATTGTGATGACAAGGTTTAGATCCCTGGAGCGTGTGGCTCTGAGGGATTGGGATTTCTTTAAGTGGAGCATGTCCAACAGCTCAGGGTTTTACATGGCCTTGTATGTTAAGCAGAGATCGCCTCTGAGTAGACAATATGCCACAGAGTATAGCTGGAGTTTTTTTAGACGGTCAGTATATGGCATCTGCTTTAGGCCTGTGATTCTTTTAGTGAGGCATTTGTGTGGCCTTTCAAGCTGTTGCAGATGTCTTGTGAGATACATACCAAACAGGGCATTATACTCTATAATGGATCTAATGAGGGATGAGTACAGTGGGACAATGACCTCCTTTTTTCTGGATGAAAAGCCCTTAGTGATGAGGTGTGCCACATAGAAGGATTTCCTGACTGTTGTGGGAATGTGGTTATCAAAAGTAAGGCCACTGTCCACCTGTGTCCCTAAGTCTCTCATCACACTTTCAATGTTTAGTGTCCTGCCACCTATGTGGTAATTCATGGGTACATGTTTTTTTTCCACAGGGGATAACTATACATTTCTTGGCATTAAGCTTGAGCCCATGGCTCTGGCACCAGGCATCTGTTTCTGTAAGGCCCTTTTGTAGAATATCCACATAATTTGGGGATTCAATAATGGCTCCCAGTTTGCAGTCATCTGCAAACTTTGTTAGCCAGAGTCCCTTAGTGTTGGCCTGTACTTCAGAGAAGTAGATGCCAAACAAGAGTGGTCCCAGGACTGAACCCTGAGGTACTCCACTTGTCACTTGTCTGGTGCTGGATTTGGAGTCGGCTACTTTTACAGTCTGGGTTCTGTCAGTAAGATAGTTAGCAACCCATCAAGTGATGTAGGGATTTATGCCTAGCTTAGTAAGTGTATCTATGATTCCAGAGTGGGGGATGGTGTCAAAGGCCTTGGCGAGGTCCAGATAGGCTGTGTGGACTGCCTTATCCTTGTCCACAGCTCTGGAGACTGATTCAAAGAAGTCAATCAGATTCAGGAGACAAGATCGGCCCTTCACAAGCCCAAACTGGGTGGGGTCTAGTGTTTGAAGGTTGCCAATGTCTTTGTTTATAAGTTCCATGATAATGCGTTCCATGCCCTTGCAAATCAGGCTTGTCAGACTGATGGGACGGTAGTTCCCGGGATCCAAGGTGGATCCTCCCTTGTGGTGCGGGATAACTGTAGCTGTGCACCACTCAGTGGGCACGAAGCCTGAGGTGAGGCTATGATTAAACATCACATTTAGGTGAGGTGCCAGTTCATTTTGTAGTTCATGTAGTACACAGCCTGGGATGTCATCTGGTCCCATAGATGCTGTATTCTTAGCTTTGGAGAGTGCGGTTTCTACCTGTGTGGCCATGATTATCAGAATTTGGCAGTCTTTTGATATTGAGATGGGCCCTTGAGGGGGTGAGAGTGGGGTGAAGTTGGCACTAAATCGATCTGCCAGGATATTGGCAATATCCTTGGGATCAGTATATTTAATGCCATTCTGTTGTAACTCAGAGCAGATCTGAGCATTGCCATTTAGATTCTTGACATAACTATAGAATGCCTTGTGTTTGTCTTTGGAATCTTTGGCAATTTTATTTTTGTAGCTAGCTTTTAAGGATTTTATGAGGGATTTCAGCTTCTTACTGAGGCTGGTGGGGGAGTTTTTTTCATCCTGGGATAGTCCTCTTTTTTGCAACAGTTTCTTCCTTCTGTTGTATAGTTTGTTTGTAGCAGGGGACCACCAGATTGGCTTCTTTTTTTGGAGAAGCGCATTTTGGTTCTGTGATGAGGTGATAACCTTAGGGAAAGTATCAGAAAATGTATGCATAATGTATGGAAGAGGATAGAATAATAGGGGGTTGGAGCATGGGCAGCATGAAATGTGCAAGGTCTGACACGCAGCTGTTTGCATACACTATCCCTGGCTGCAAACACATAAATGGGTGGCTACAAACCTCCCATACACCACAATAGGGGCAATATCCTGACTTATGACCACTGCCTCTGGGTAACCTGTGTGAATCTGTACAGCTGTGAGGTATTGCTACAGCAAGAAAAGGCCATACTGTCATGTCGATGGATGTACAAGTATGGGATCCTCTGCCAGCTCTGTACCAAGGTGCTGAACCGGATACACAGACCCAGCAGCAAGTGTCTGCAGCTCCCTTTCCAGAATGGCATAACTTACCATGAATATGTAGGCATTTGCCAACAATACTGGACATAGCTGCATTCACCCTTGTTCCCCAGGACATCACTGTGAGCAAGAATATCCACCTGACAGTACATGAGGACATAAAACATCATAGTGTATAATAGTACACATGTCTGAATATCTCTGCTAACACCAGGACCATGTAGCAGAAGCAGCACAGACACAATCACCTACAGTACACACTATCCTTTGCACAGTGTGACCCCATATTGCCAAATGATCTACAGATACCCTGCAGAACAAATGTGCTACCTGTAGGTGTACCACAAAAAGATCTGCACTGGAGTACAAACTACCTGGAATGGATCCACACATTCAATACAGAAGGGCATACTGGGCATGCTCACACACTTAGAGAAATGAAGGCAAAATGAAGGCAATGTCAGACAACAACATACTGAAAGGTCATACTGGGCATGCTCACACACTTAGCCCACATCTCCAAACAACAGTGGACCATACATATCTGACAGTTGCAGATGTTAGTGCATACATTCCTCAGTATGCACAGGTCATGCTTTGCACACACATTGGATAGGAATACAGACATATATCCAAGGGCAACACACTATAATGTGCCAAAAGTAGACATACATAGATATGTGGAAAAGAGTGACTGTGACAAAGAGCCATCCATCATGAGGCCTGTCCCACTCAGCACACAGCCAAATGGCTACAACCACATGATGTGTAAATGTCACTCACTGTAGAAATTAGCCACCGGTGTTCCATCAGCATTACAGACTATGTGGTGCAAGTGCTAGCTGTGCAACATGACTGTACAAGGCAGTAGTCATCTAGCAGCTGTATACATGTACCTGTGGAATATAACCCTGCATGTGACTGAATGTGGTGTGTCACCCTCTAGATGAATGAGTTACAGCCCATGCACACACACACACTGCCCTTCCCATATCCCTGCTATGACAAACCTATTTGGAAATACACCTTTGGGAATGGAGTAGCCCAGTAATCTCTGTGGTGTGTCCTAAAACTGCATAATGCTGTAGTATGCTAAACTAGTTAGGTAGGAGTTCTAATCCCAGACATAACAACTGTGTTTGTATGTGTGTGTGTGTGTGTGTGTGTGTGTGTGTGTGTGTGTGTGTGTGTGTGTGTCTGTCTGTGTAGGGGGCAATGCTTTTTAGGCTAGTCTCACTCACTAAAATTCAAATGCCCCACCTTGGCAAGGCTGCTGATGTCATTAACTGTGAAATTCATGTTTCGAAAGAGTGTAGCCCAGTAATCTCCCTGGTACGTCCTATAACTGCATAGTGCTGTAGTGTGATAAACTAGTTAGGTAGGAGTTCTAATCCCAGACATGGAAACTCTGTGTGTGTGTGTGTGTGTGTGTGTGTGTGTGTGTGTGTGTGTGTGTGTGTGTGTGTGTGTGTGTGTGTGTGTGTATGTCTGTCGGTGTAGGATGCAATGCTTTTTAGGCAAGTCACACACACTACAATTCAAATGTCCTACTTTGGCAAGGCTGCTCATGTCATTCACTGTGAAATACACCTTTGGGAAAGGTGTAGCCCAATAATCTCTGTAGCACATCTTATAATTGCGTAATGCTGTAGTGTGAGAAACTAGTGAGGTAGGAGTTCTAATCCCAGACATGGCAACTGTGTGTGTGTTTGTGTGTGTCTCTGTCTGTGTAGAGGACAATGCTTTTTAAGCTAATCCTACTCACTACAATTCAAATGCCCCACTTTGAAAGGCTGCTAATGTCATTCACTGTGAAGTACACCTTTGGGAAAGGTGCAGACCAGTAATCTCCATGGTGCATCCTATAACTGCATAATGCTGTAGTGTGATAAACTAGTTAGATAGGAGTTCTACTCCCAGGCATGGCAACTTTGTGTGTGTGTGTGTGTGTGTGTTTGTGTGTCTATGTAGGGAGCAATGCTTTTTAGGCTAGTCACACTCACTACAATTCAAATGCCCTACTTTGACAAGGCTGCTAATGTCATTCACTGTGATATACACCTTTGGGAAAGGTGTAGTCCAGTAGTCTTCGTGGTGTGTCCAATAACTGAGTAATGCTGTAGTGTGATAAACTAGTTAGGTAGGAGTTCTAATCCCAGACATGGCAACTGTGTGTGTATGTCTTTGTCTGTTTAGGGAGCAATGCTTTTTAGGCTAGTCACACACACTACAAATCAAATGTCCCACTTTAGCAAGGCTGCTGATGTCATTCACTGTGAAATAAACCTTTGGGAAAAGTGTAGCCCAGTAATCTCTGTGGTGTGTCCTATAACAGTGTTATGCTGTAGTGTAATATAGTACTTTGGTAGTGGTTCTAGTCACACACATGGCAAGTGTGGATGTTTGTGTGTGTGTTTCTTTGTGTAGGGAGCAGTGTATTTTAGGCTAGTCACACTCACTACAGATCAAATGTCCTACTTTGGCAAGGCTGCTGATGTCATTCACTGTGAAATACACCTTTGGGAAAGGTGTAGCCCAGTAATCTCTGTGGCGTGTCCTATAACAGCATAATGCTGTAATGTGATACAGTACTTTGGTAGGGGTTCAAGTCCCACACATGGCAAAAGTGTGTCTGTGTTTGTCATTCGTATCCTGTGTGGAGGTGGCTGTGCATGTGTAACAACGGGACTCATTGTAAAGTGGGTTTTGCAAATTTCTTATATGGTAGCCCTATTATATGTCACGATGTCCACCTTACAAGGATAACAGATGTGAAATAGCCGAGAGGATGGGGTGGCTATCCATTCCCCTGCATGTGACATCAATGCCTGGTGAACAAAGTTAGCAACCCCTGTATTACACAGAGAACACTCTCAACCCATGTCTCATACACAAACACACTTGCCTAGTGTTAAATAAAAACAAATGATAACACACAGGAGGCTCAGATGCAAATGTTTACTAGTGTACACCAGGAGGCAAAGAACCATACAAGTACAGAGTTTTGTCTGACATGATGTAGGAAATACACAATTTTATATAGTCTTACATTCAAGTTGTGCCCACTTTACTGACGTGGTTAGTCACAGGGCACCTACATCACTATGGTCTACTATATTCTATTCATAAGAAAAGCTGATGTTATACATTTTAAAAGTTTTCCCATGGGAAAAATACAGCCTTGCAAAGCACCTGGTGAGTTATAATGTCTTTCTGTAAAATGTTATTCTTTCAAGGTTTCAGTCCTGCTCGAATACAATAGTCAGTTCCGTCTTGTAATATACTTCTTTGTTCTTCTTGCAACATTACTTTAGCAGCTGTGTTTTATCTCTGATAATATTCACAAGGCCAATTATCTCAGAGGAAGGAAGAAGGATTTTCAATGCTTTATACATTTAATTTTCCTGACCCAGCAGATAATCATTAGTGAAAAACATAAGCTTGCTGAGCTGGCTACTGCCAGGGTCAGAGTTCAAATACACTGCAGCTCCAAAGCTTCAAGCAATTACATGTAAAATCATTCTTATTGCCATATAGTAAATATAATAAAATGCATTATATACTATTTGCTTTTAAATTAGCACTTCATACATGTTCAAATACATATTTTTCTAACATTTTCCTCCCTTTTAATACTTTTTATTCTATTCAGAAACATAAACAATATCATATCGTCCCCTAGCCTTCTCCTTTAAGGACTTTCAACTAGGCAAGTCATTTAGTTTATATTTCAGAAAGAGTTTAGTCTGGAACCAATAGCTGCAGTTCAATGTCTTGGCACAAAGTCTCAGTTACAGATATATCAACAAAATCTTTGACTAATCTTTTCATACAGGGGATCCCACAACAGACACATGCTCCTAATAGGAGCAGACCAACACAAATAGCAATCAAAATATTCATTAGGATAGAACCCCACCCACCAAATAAGCTCTGGAAAAAGTTTGTCAGTGGGTTTGGGCCTGGTTCAGTCATGGCCGATACCTGCTGTATTACCTCTAGGTGATCATTGATCTCATGTCGATTGTCTGGTATGAATGCACAGCATTCTTCTTTGATAAGCGCGCACGTACCACTTCTCACCACTAGGGTGAAGTCAAGAGCCATTCGATTTTGTAGCACAACAGTTCTCATTGCATTCAGTTCATCAGTCACTAGTTCGAGAGCAGAAAAAGTTGCGTTACTCATTACTTCGAGAAGCTTCGACAGTTTTCTCAGCTCCCAGATCGATTTGACTGCTCCATATGCTGGAAGTATTCCAGCCCAGGATATAACACTGTCACTCAAGTCCATATGAGTCCATTTTTCTTTATCTTTCACGGAATGATGATCCTTCCAACCAGCTTCGATTTTTCCCACTGGATTTACAGGTTTTCCGATTGGATTCTCAGGTTTTCGGGCTACATCTCTTACATTTCGTATCTTACCTAGAGGTAATTCTGCAGTATGCCTTATAGCCGGAACCAGATAACCCAAAAAACAACTGCTGGACGAATTCTCAGGTAGCCATTTGTATGCCTTTTTCCCACAAACAAAATAACAATTTTCTACGTTAGTACTGATGCGGGTTAATTCTGAATGAAACATTTTCTTGTCTATAACAGACAATTGTTTATGCAACACAGGATTCTTCTGCACATCTCTTATTGTTGTTTTCATTAAGCCCAAATATGAATCATAATTTGTGCTACAACTAGTAGTTTTGTCTTTAGTTTTAATATAGCATTTATAAGATACAGTTATGTTACAGTTACTCCAACCTACTTGGAGTATATCATTTTTATTGAAACATACAATTCCTCTCTGTGTAGTAGGTAAATACAATGAAATTTTGTCCTGTGATCTTACAGAACCTGTATCAAAAAGTAAATTTTCCCAAGTCTCATTTATCCCCAAGGGGACAGCGGACATCAACAGTCCTCCATATGCTGTTGGTATAGCAGTACAAACCCAGCAGTTTGAAATGTTCATAGTCTCTACATATACACGCTTCATAGCTAGGTATGTGTTAAAGTTTGGATGCCAGTCTATAGACAGTTCATCACGTTTCTCCACTTTCATTTGTGTGGTTATATGCAGGAAGAACCACAACAAAAGGAAAGTCATCACAATCATAGTCAATAAATGCACAGTTAGCAAGATGATTAAACAATATCTTCAGGGTTGATCTGTATTTTTACTCATTTTGCTCTTGGCCATCCTGCCTTTGTTGTGTATCAGTCACAAAATGTTTATCAAGCTGAAAATTCTTTACTGGTTTACAGTGCGTCAGGTGGACCCAGGACGACCTCTCAGCAACTTTGACTGCAGTAGGCATCGCCAACAGTACCTGGTATGGTCCTTCCCACTTCGGACTCGTCCAATTTTTCTTCTTTGTGACCTTCAACCACACCCAGGACCCTGGGGTCAGCACCACTTCCAATGGTCTGGTCTGTCCTCTATCTGAAAAAGAGTTCAACTGCAAAACAGTTTTATTTGTTAACAGTTTCCTCATATAACTAGCTAATGAGCTGTCAGCCTCTAGTTCTGCAGGCATGAGAGCTTTCCACTGTGGCACATAATATGCCCTTCCAAATATCACTTCAAAGGGGGTCAAACCCTTTACATTTGGAACTGTTCTCATGCTCAGCAGTGCCAAAGGCAAACAGCAAATCCAATTCTTCTGTGTTTCATTTATTAACTTCCTGAACTTGCTTTTTAAAATTCCATTGTACCTTTCCACCAGTCCTGCAGACTGTGGGTGGTAAGCACAATGATTCTTCAAGGAGATCCCAAAGAATCTCCCAAGTTGGTGAATCGTCTGATTAACAAAGTGTGTCCCATTGTCACTATAGATTCTTTCCGGTATGCCAAATCTAGGAATTATTTCTTTTATTAGGGCCTTTGCCACTGTTGCCGCATCCGGATTTTTAGTTGGAAAAGCTTCTACCCATTTGGAAAACATGTCTATAATCACTAAACAGTATTTTTTCCCTTCACATTTGCTCAATTCTATGAAATCCATACAGATAGTATGGAACGGATATGGTGGTATAGGAAAACTCCCTTGCTTGGGTTTAAATGCTCCTTGTGCATGATGTTTGTTACAGATATGACATGCTGAACAAAATTTTTGTGTAAAGTTTGTGAATCCGTATGTTTGGAATATTTGATTTACTAACTGTACCATCCCCCCTGTTGAGACATGGCTCTGCCCATGGCTCAACAAAGCTGCATATCTAAATAAATAAGACGACAATATTGGCTTTTTCTCTTTGGAGATGTACAGTCCATTTTCGAGGATTGCACCTCGTTTCTCCCATTTCTGTTTCTCAGCTTTTGTAGTCAATGTCTGCATTGTTTTTAACATTTCTAAATCTAAAATCTCAGAGGGTTGTAATTCCTTGGTTAAAAGTAAAGTTTCTGAGTCTGAGGCTGCTTGTTTTGCAGCTGCATCAGCTTTTGCATTTCCTTTTGAAATTGCATCCTGCTGTTTTGTATGAGCTAAACATTTACAAATAGCTACTTTAGTAGGTAACTGAATAGAATCTAATAAGTTCAAAATGAGTTGCACATGATTAATCGGTTTGCCAGTAGATGTTATCATTCCCCTATTTTTCCATTGCTGTGCAAAAACATGCACTGTAGAGAAAGCATACTGTCAGTATATATGTTCACACATTTATCTTTCGCTAGAGTGCAAGCCCGTGTTAAGGCTATCAATTCTGCTGCTTGAGCAGACAGGTTATGCTGTAAGGGTTGGGCTTCTAAAATCTCTGTATCTGTGACTACTGCATACCCTACTAGATTTTTCCCTGTAGGACCCTTTCTGCATGAACCGTCCACATAAAATGTCACCTCGGCATTATCCAAGGGCATATCAGTGAGGTCTTGTCTGGGCAAAGTTATTTGCTCAATTTCCTGCAGGCAGCTGTGTGGTGTGCCATCCACAGGAGTTGGAAGTAACGTTGATGGATTTAATGTTGTACAACGTTCAATTACCATATGAGGTTGGCTCAGCAGTATGGTCATACATGAAAGATGTCTAGCAGGAGATAGATATGCTATTTTTTCTTGCAGTAAAATTATCGCGACTGCATGAGGCACTCTCAATGTGAGAGGGTGGAATAACACCACTGAGGCCGAAGCCTGTACTGCCATTGCAGCTGCGACTACTGCTTGCACACAGTGAGGCAATGATCGCGCCACTGGATCTAACTGTGATGAATAGTAAGCTATGGGGCGTTGCTTATTCCCATGCTGTTGCGTCAAAACTGACGTCATGTATCCCTGTTTACAATCTACGGTTTGAAAAAATCTTTTGTGATAATTTGGAAGTCCTAAAACTAATGATGAAGCTATGAATTGTTTTAGTCTACAGAAAGCTGTTTCTGCTTCAGGTGTCCATTGTAATACATCTTGTGCTGCCATTGGTGTTTTATATATTAAATCAGCCAATGGAGCAGATTCTAAAGCATAGTTTGATATCCAGCTTCGACAAAAATTAGTCGTTCTCAAGAAGGACATCATTTCCTTCTTGGTTGCTGGTTTGGGTGCCTGTAAAATCGCTGTTTTTCTGTCTTCGTCTAATATTCTACCTTCATTGGATATTGCATATCCTAGGTATCTAACCTGTTTTCTCCAAAGTTGTAACTTACTTTTGTTTACTTTGTGTCCTTGTGCTGCTAAAAATTTCAATAATGCTATTGTATCTTCCCTGCATTGGTGTTGGGTAGGGGCTGCTTCCAAGATGTTATCTACATAAAGTAGAATCTGACTACCTCCTGGTGGAGTAAACCCTGCCAGGTTGCTTGCCATTTCTTGTGCAAATATCGTTGGACTTTCACAATATCCCTGTGGCAGCCGAGTATAGGTATATCTTTTACCTTGAAATGTAAATGCAAACCAATACTGGCTATCAGGATGTATAGGTATTGAAAAGAAAGCATTGCTTATATCTACCACAGTAAAATATTTTTGTTGTGGCTTCAAATCGTTCAACAAGGTGTGTGGGTCTGGCACCGTAGGTGCTCTGGGTATTATCGCATTGTTTACGGCTTGTAAATCCTGTACCATCCGCCATTCCCCGTTTGCTTTTTTAACAGGAAATAGAGGGGTGTTACATGGTGAATCCAGAGATTCTACCAGTACTCCTTCCTTGAGTAGTGCTGCTATTATAGGCTTGATTCCTTGCTATGCATCTTTCCTCAAGGGGTATTATCTCTTTTGTGGTCTGAATGCTGATTTAGGTGTAATGGTTACTGGTCCTGCTGTTCGAATAAGTCCTACATCTGATTTGCCTGTTGACCAAAGAATATTTGGTATATCACACAAGGCTTTTTCTTCTTCTTCTAACAAGAATGCTAATCAGCTGTCTTCACTAGCTTGCAAGTGTACAGCTGGATGTGTTTGTGTTAGCCAATTCAATTTCTGCTTTTGTACTCCCTGTTCTGATAATTCTAAATCAGTTTGTTTTTCCCATTTTGTTACTTTTTCTCCTAAATCTGCCCATCTCACAGCTCTATTCTTTATTAAGCTGACATGTGGCAGTCTATTAGATTTGTACAATGTCATGAATTCCTGAGGTAGTGAACAGCTTGCTACACTGTTTCCCTCAGTATCCCAATACAAGGTTTGTAATACTAATCTGTTAGCAGGATTTTTGAACAACTCTTGCTCATATTCTTTATCAGGTCCTGGCATACTGCAGTAGTATAGAGTACAATGTAACAAATGCTGTCGGTCAGTGTCAAGGGAGGGGGCCTTACTGATGGCTACATTCATCAGTTCCTCGGTTACTGCCCCTGGACCAGTCGTAACTAGGTCCTGGCTGTACCAGTAAAAAGTTTCACTCTCCGATCGCACCACAAAAGTATCCATTTGTTTTTGTGCTTCCATACCCTGCATAGTAGGAACTACCGCTATGCCAAATATCTGCATAAGATCTCTTCCCAGTAAGTTTACTGGACATTTTGCAGAAACTACAATTTTACTTTTCTGAGTCATACCTGAAACTGGGTCAGTTATTGCTATATCATGGGAGAGTGGCTCCCTATATAGCTGTCCATTTGCTGCTTTCACTAGTATATAGTTAGGTGATTCAGAGTGTTCTGGTAACTTTGAAGGGTGTATCAAAGTTCGTGACGCTCCTGAGTCACACAAGAATTTCACTTCCCTTCCTTCCACCAGAAGTGTAACTTCTGGTTTTGTGTCTGCCAAATAGAGTTCCAAGCTCAGTAATGCCAAATCTAAAATTTCACTTTCTTCATCCTCTGCATCTGCTTGCACTTCCTCTGTTCCTTCCACTACATTTACATTTGTCCTTTGTTTATTAGTCTTTCCTGATGATTTCTGATTTTCATCACTATCATATAGTCAGTCCTCATCACCTTTATTTTCTGTAGTCTCCTTTTTATTTAGCCTGCAATCCCTTGCTAAATGTCCTTTCTTACCACACTTAAAGCACTCACCTTTCTTTTTTCTTTCTTCAAAATCTTCTGACCTCTTGTCAGATTGTTTATTTCCCTGGGTATTTTTCTTACCCTTTTTACCTGACTGTACTACAAAGACCTCTGCTCCGTCTTCAGCTGTGAAGACCTGTGTCTTCTTTTTCTTTTTACTATTAAAGTGTCTTTCAGCATGTCTAGCATATTCAAGTAAGGCTTGTAGCCTACTTGTTTGATGATCTATCATATGCTTTGTAATAAAGCTGCTGATAGGTGCAATGCAACCTTTCAAAAACGCATGTTTCAGTTGCTGTTCATACGAGCTATCATGTGTCTGACTTTCAGGAATAGCCATACCACTATGGTTATTGAAACATTCCAATAATCTACCATAGTACCCATCTACAGTTTCATTCTCTTGCTGTATGCATTGATTAATGCAAGTCCAATCTGCTCTAGGTTTCCATTTTTCAGAAATTCGGTCTGTAAGACCTTTCACTCTGTTGTCTAATTCTGCGTCACTATGTGGGAGTGGTTTAAGCTGTGCGTCACGAGAGTTCCAGGTGCCACAAATCATGTGCCAGTCTGGACCCACAATTTGCCTAACTACCTTTTCTACTTCTTCCCCATTCAAGTGGTAACTTAGTCTCATACCTTGTAAATCTTGTAAAAACTTTGTGTAATTAACTTTTGGATGAGGGATTCCCTCTGTAGCTTTCCGAATATCTTCTGGTGTCCATGGTCTATATACTAGGAGAGTTGGGTCCTGCCCTTCCTGTCCTGCCTGAGGATTCGGTACCTCGATTAGTGGACAGATTTCTTCCTCATCCTCTTCTAGTGTGTCTCTCCCCATTTGATATAAGTCTGTGTCCCTAAGTGTCTTACGTGTCCGGGACCTAGTTTCAATAGGTTCTCTAACAAATGGTTTTAGTGCTCTTGTAACTTCAGGATAATGTGGAGGTGGACTAGCCTCTCCTCCTGCTTCATATCCTGGAAAAGGCATTGGAGGGGGCGGAGGGGGAGGGGCCGTCGCTATTACTGTATTATTATCCTCTTTGTCTAAAAATAATGTTTTCGCATTTTTAATTTTCTGTTCCCTTCGGTTTACTTCCTCAATCCACCTATGTGCCTGAGGAATGCCTAATCGCTGCTGTTTTTTTGCCTGACCTTCTGCATCAGATTTAAGCTGTTTTAAAAGTTTAACTAATGAAATCTTATTTAATTTACCGTCGAATCCGTATTTATTAACCCATTTTGTATAATACCTTACATTATCTGCTCATTGTGATTGCATATATTTTGTGTCATCAGTTAAGGGCGGATCTCGCGATTTTTTACTGCACTGATTTCCCATTTTAATGTTACGTAACCCTTTTCACCACATGGTATTTCAGTTCCTTACACAGTTTATCTAGAATAACTGCCTACCTTATTCTATTTCCCTGATCTCTGACAAAATATACAGTAATTCCCTTTTGTCCCTGATCTGTATAACAAATCTCTGAGAATGACATTTACTGTAACCTAGTCCCTGATCTAAAACAGAAAAAAGGCAAATATCTTCCTACCTGAGCCTCCTGGGTCAACCAGTTCGAGACCACTCTTCGGCCGCAGATTAGAAAAGTGGCCAGCCTCTCAAAACGACAATTCAGTCGGAGGTCTTTATGTTTCAAGAAGAACCGTTTCGGTAGCTTCTCCTGCGTAGTATTCGACCACCGGTACACTCTGATCTGTAGCTGTCGAGGGCTTCCGGTCAAGGAGGACCAAACTGTTAAATAAAAACAAATGATAACACACAGGAGGCTCAGATGCAAAAGTTTACTAGTGTACACCAGGAGGCAAAAAAACATACAAGTACAGAGTTTTGTCTGACATGATGTAGGAAATACACAATTTTATATAGTCTTACATTCAAGTTGTGCCCACTTTACTGACGTGGTTAGTCACAGGGCACCTACATCACTATGGTCTACAATATTCTATTCATAAGAAAAGCTGATGTTATACATTTTAAAAGTTTTCCCATGGGAATAATACAGCCTTGCAAAGCACCTGTTGAGTTATAATGTCTTTCTGTAAAATGTTATTCTTTCAAGGTTTCAGTCCTGCTCGAATACAATAGTCAGTTCAGTCTTGTAATATACTTCTTTGTTCTTCTTGCAACATTACTTTAGCAGCTGTGCTTTATCTCTGATAATATTCACAAGGCCAATTATCTCAGAGGAAGGAAGAAGGATTTTCAATGCTTTATACATTTAATTTTCCTGACCCAGCAGATAATCATTAGTGAAAAACATAAGCTTGCTGAGCTGGCTACTGCCAGGGTCAGAGTTCAAATACACTGCAGCTCCAAAGCTTCAAGCAATTACATGTAAAATCATTCTTATTGCCATATAGTAAATAGAATAAAATGCATTATATACTATTTGCTTTTAAACTAGCACTTCATACATGTTCAAATACATATTTTTCTAACACCTAGACAACAACTGCTATGTTGGTAGTACCCTGCATATTGGCCACAGACACTAACCATGGTGTGATTGCAGTGGATGGCAGAGGGCATGGCACCCTGTCCATCAGTAAAATATTCATGTACATGTAGACAGCATGCCATCACTATGCTCTCCACTGGACATCTGCAACACCTGTGGTGCCATCAAATGTGACCCACAAAGGACATAACATGCCTTATACGCATTCCTTGTATGGACAGATGCCACTGACACCAGGGAATACCTGTATCATGTAGCATGTATCAATGTAGGTGCAGGGTCAACCTGCTGTCCATTACCTGTTCCCAGCACATGAGGCCAGGACAGGCACATCTGATTATAACAATCTGTGTACACAGCATGGGCCAGACACCCCAGATGCAGTTCCACATGTCTCTGTACATGCATGTGGGACGTGTGCACATCCCAGACAGTGTCCATGTCATGGACTAAAGAACACATACATGGCAAGCATTGAACAGCAATGGCCACACACTAGCTACCCAGGTGACTGTATGGCAACTACAGTACCCACCTGTGTGGGCCAGTCCAGACACTACACCACTGAGCCACACTACAGACCAGTGTGATGTGGCCTGATGGCAAGTTATCCCCTTCACCTAGCCTTATATAGCCATCTGGCACAGTCACCACTACGGACCCATAAAGCAATGCATACATGCATGTCAGTACTGGCATCCTGTGTCTTTCTGTGTGTGGTGTATGATGCTTTTGACCTCATTCACACTCACTATGACCCCCACTGACATACTGAAGCATGCTGTCTGATGTCAGACACCTCAACATACCCTTTGCCCATATAACCACAGGATAACCCCTGTGGTACAAGTGATACCTGCACAGTGCTGTATTGTGGCAAACTAACTAGTGAGGAAGTGTATTCCTGACCCTGCCAAGTGCGTCAATGTGTGTGAGTCCCTGAGAGAGTGTGGCTGGGTTGACGCTGACACTTGTTCATGTGGACAGGCACGTGTACTACACCTACTGTTTCACTACCATATCACTGTTGCAGATGTCACTCACTATCACATATACCTTGGGAGAGCTCTTCAACATGTAAGCTATGTGGCTCATCCAATAACTGCATAGACATGTGATAGCAATACATAGTCAATCAGGGCTTTGATACCCTGTAATGGTACCTGTGTGACATAAACATGCTTAGGTTTTACTCTCCCACCCTCTCCCTGACTTATCATTGCCTCTGTCTGCCTCTCTCACTCCCTCTCTGATGGATGTGAACTACACCTGCTTTGCTTAGGCAGCAACATGTGTTTTGTAAGTGATGCTCATGATCAGCTGATGGCCACTGCATGAATTGCAGACCTCCTATAGCTTATTGCATGTCAAACAGCTGTGGTGACATTCCCATAGCCAACTGCATGGAAACACTCCAATATCTAGGAACATAATGTTGGTGTTGGGCGTTTTCATTCACTGTGAGCAGGACCTAGATCTGTTTTTGGCAAACAGCAGCACAGATGGATTGGGGATTTAACTCTAGCAACATACAGTGTGGAAACAGGCCAACATACAGGAGGAGGATGTGCCTGACATGATTACAGAATCTAAGTATTGCTATTCTGCATTTCGAGTAATGTTGGTTTAACGGTATGTATGGATATGGCTGGTCTACATGTTTTAATACCCGTCATGACAGTGCTATGTTTCTGAGGAAACCCCCATCTGTAGCATCATCTGCAGACTGGGCAGTGTGTGGTGCCTTTTATTTCCTGTGTTACTCACAGACCACCTATCTGTGAACTGCAGAAGCATAGTGTGGGGATTGCAGTCAGTACATGGTGACAGCCATAAAAGTTACTGAATTAATATCCTTCATAGGACATATGTCACAACAAACACTTTTACAACAGTAACTGTATGAGGTTATCAAAGCAACATGTAATATTGGCCCTGTTTTTGTGCCTCCAGCCACAACCCTGTCAACCTTTGTACCTATGTCATGCAGTAAGAAGTTCATATGTTCTGTACACCATAATGTATTGACATCATATCTGATAACAAGCCAGTGAGATATCAGACTGCTACACATCTTATGTATAGTAGGGGTTATATTTGAGGACATAACCTGGGCGTTCTGTGGTTGTGTGTGCAGTACTGAGGTCTGTGTATGTATGGTGATTGTCGACAGTGCGTGTATTGTGAATATGTACCTTGGCCGGTGTACAGACTGTGGTAGATGTCATTGTTCTTGGACCTGCTCTATTTGATGTTACATGCTGCTCCACTGTATGTTACCATATCAGCTTACATGTTTGTATGGCCAAACACGCACATGTCCCATACCATAGACAGGCATCGGACCACACTGTGCAGTGGCCCAGTATATGTAGGGTTAATGTGTGAGTGGCACATATGAGGATGGTGTTGATCAGATAGTCCATATACCGTAATATTACGCTAGCTTACCATATGTGGCTGTGGCTGTGTTCACATTGGTTGTGGTTATGCATTTTCACACAGGTGTCTGTTACTCTGTGCTGTGACATTTTATTTTTATTTTACATTTGTTGATCGGGCTGGTCCAACTGGATTTGAGTCCATTTTCAATGGAGGCCCAGGGAGAAAAGCTCCAAAATACATACATTGATAAAAATTACAACTTTAGTTAATGAGCATTTACAGTAGCAAGTTCTTGCAGGTGCAACAATCAGGACTTAAAATACATACTAACAGACAATTAAGTTGTGGACTAAAATTAGTAAGCAGAAAAGGTGGAAGTACTAGAAGTAGAAGGAAATGTTAGGGTTTGACAGGGGCAGAGCCAACGGGTACTAAGGAAAGTTTTGAGCTGGGTTTTGAAGCAGTGAGGAGAGGAGATGGAAGAGAGATTGTCAGGAAGAGAGTTCCAGGATTTTCCAACAGTGTTAGAGAATAAGGAGTTATCTGCCAGGTTGCTGGATTTACAAGTTGCTATGAGAAGTCTGTTAGAGGAACGTAGGCTTTTAAGGTTGCAGTAAGGAGTTATACGGGAAGTGAGTATAAGGGTGTTAGTGGGTTTGTACAGGATTTTTTAGGCTAAGGAGAGTTGATGAAACAAGATCAGATTTTGCAATTCAAGCCATCCTAATTCCTTTAAGTTTTTGTAATGGTGAGTTCTAAAAGTAGAGCCAGAGGCAAATCTGGCGATATTGTTGTAGGCAGCAGACAGTTTATTGAGGTTAGTTTTGGACAGGTTAGTATAAATAGGAGAGGCATAAAGGAGGGTTGAAACCAGATGGGAGTGGGTAATGAAGGTTCTGGCAAGTGGAGTAAGGAATGGTTTAATTCTATAAAGGGAGCCTAGTTTTCTGTTGACTAATTTTCTAGTGTTATTTATGTGAGAGTCAAAGGATAGATTCTTATCTATCTCAATTCCAAGGAGCCTGGTAGAGGAGTCTGGAGATATGCTGGTGCCATTATTAAACAGGACAGAGAAGTTGCGAGGAGGGGATTTATGGGTTGGGGAGAAAAGTAACAATTTGTTTTTTTAGGGTTTAAGATTCAACATAATTTAAGGAACCATGTTTCAATGGTTTGAAAAGTCTGTTGGGTGGTGATACAGTGCAGTTCAGCGGGGGATGAAACAGAACAGATCAGAGTAGAATTGTCAGCATATTGTATACAGGTAGCTAAGGGAATACTAGTTTGCAGATCATTAATAAAAAACAGAAAACAGAAGGGGGCCAAGAATAGAGCCTTGGGGAACTCCTAGGGAAACGGGGAGGTGGTTGGATAAGTTATTATGCCAGAGCACTGCCTGTTGTCTATTATGAAGATAGGAGTGGAACCACTGTATGGCACAAGAGTCTAGGGCTAATGTTTTCAGTAAATGTATTAGTATATGGTGATTGACCATATCGAAGGCTTTGGATAGGTCGATGAAGAGAGCAGAGGTAAGGATATTATTGTTCCAATTTTTGTTGATGCAGTCAGTGAAGGAAAGGAGGGCAGAAGTGGTATTGTGGAAGGGTCTGAAGCCATGCTTACAGTTGGATAGGAGGTTGTTATTTAACAGGTGATTAAGTAGCTGTTGAGTTACCACCTTTATGTACAGGAATAATATATGAAATTTTCCAGACTGAAGAAATGTAGCCTTCGATAATGGTTCTGTTAATCAGAATGGAAATAGGACAGGCTAATGGTTTGTCTGCAATTTGTAGATATTGAGGAGGTAGAAGGTCAGCAGATGGAGAGGAGGGTTTAAGTTTGTGGAGAAGAGAGCAGATAAGGGATGTGGGTACAGGTTGCAGTTGTAATGGGGGAATAGAAGTGGAAGGGGAAGTGGGCTGAGATGATATATCGGGGGATAGTTGTTTAGATTGGACTGGGCAGTTTCAGTGAATAATGTATTAAAGGCATCAGCTGTTTGTTTTGGGTTGCTCTGGGAAGAGCCTAAGGGGTATGGGGTGTCAGAGTGGCCAGGTTTTAAGAGTTTATTTATTCCTGCCCAAAACTTTTGTGGATTTAGTTGGTTAGTTTGTTGTAAGTTGCAATAGTAATTTCTTTTGTCTAGAAGTATGACTTTTTTTGTAATGTTTCTTATTTGTCTAAATTTAAGTTGGTCACTGGGATCTTTAGTGCTATGGCATTTGTTCCAGAGCTTATTTTTCAGAATAATTTTATGCCGTGTATCTTTTGAAAGCCAAGGGGCTTGTTTTGAATGAATTCTAACAGATTTTATAGGGGCATGAGAGTCTAGTATAGATAAGAACTTAGAGTTGAAGTATGCTGCAGCGTCATCTAGTGGCAGCAGTTTAAGAGGAGACCAATTTGCAGTTCTTAGTTCAGCAAGGAAGGATTCAGGGTTAAAGTCTCTATTTGTTCTGACCTTTTTATATTTAGTAAGGTTAGGGGTAGAAGTTTTGTGTCTTATTAAGTAGGTGAAGGCATGGTCACTTAAGTCGTCAGGTAGTGATCCTACTGTGTAATTTTGGTGGTGACTATTTATCAGAATCCAATCCAATATACTTTCTTTGTTGTTAGATTTGTTAGTTCTGGTAGGGGTGTTAATGGTTTGTGAAAAGCCATGGAGATTTAGGAGGGAGGGGAGACTCCTGAGGAGCAGGTTTTCCAATCTATTTGACATCACTTATTAGTATGGTTTCTTGTGGGTATTTAATAGAGAGCCAACTAAGAATTTCTTCTAGGATATTAATATTATTTCCAGGTGGAAGGTAGGTGTAAATAATATAGATGGATTTGTGGGTATTAAGGTGTAATTTAGAGATAAGGATTTCAGAGTTACTAACAGAAGGAGGTTTTTCATGGATAACAGTAATTTGCATGCTTGTTTTATAGAGAGTTGCTAAACCACTGCCCTTTTTGGACTTACGGTCTAGTCTTAAGATGTTGTAACCTGGGGGAGTAATTTCCCTGTCTTGGATTGTTGGTTTGTGCCAAGTTTCAGTTAGGCAAAGAATGTTGAATGCATGTATATCAAGCAGTGCATGGAGCTGGGCAATTTTATTATTAATGCTGCGGATGTTAAGGTGAGCTATAGAGAGAGAGAGTTTGGGGTTTGGTGGGAAAGTTAGAGCATAAGGGTGAAGAAAAAAGGGGATTTATAGTAGCAGTGTTGTTTGGGCCAGTGTTGGGATGAATGTCACCTGCTATAAGGGAGAGAAGTAGTCTTATTTTGGTGTCGGAGGGTTTGGAGGAGATGTATATTTTTTTGTATGCCTGGTTAGTGTAGGTAATATGGAACTTTCTGTGAAATCTTGCTAGAATGTAGCTAGGAGAAGAAACGTTGTTTGAGAATGGTTGGAATGTGTTTTGGGAAGGTGGGCTAGTATATTGAGTGAAAGAGTGTGGGTCTTTGAGGCTAAGTTGTTCACATGAGGCTAGAAGGTAAGATAGCATAAGGAAAGGAAGAAGTGAGAAAAGGAGGATATGTTTTAAATTATTATAGTTTAGAAGTGGAGGCATAGGGATAGGGATGTATCTGAAGGAAATGTGGGAAGTTAAAATGAAAAGAAAAGGTAGAGAGGAAGCGAGGGAATAAACAGAGTATGTGCTGTAAGTAAGGATAGGTATTGGATTGGTAAGAGGATATAGTAATGTGTGATAGGTGAGCTGAAAAGGGGGAGTGGTCAGAGAACTATAAGGTTAGGACCCCTGGGGGTGGGTGGAAATTGGGGGTAGGGTAGGGGAGCGGAGAGAGCCTGCAGGGAGAACGGAACGGGTTAGAACAAGTAAAGGATGAGAATCTAAGAGACAAATCAGTAAACAACTGCTCTTAGAGGAGCACTTAGACAGTTCCAGGTGAGTGGGTAGAACTACTGCAGTAATTTGTGTACAAGGCATAGAGGTGAGGGGAAAGGGAGATAGGGTGATAGGGGGGTAGGTACAAGATCAGTCAGATGCAGGAACAAGGAGAGTAAAAAGAAATGACAGAGCTAAGCAGTAGAGATGGGTTGAATACTGGAGAAGGGGATGTAAGACAAGTAAGTAAAGGGTGCCACCTAGTGGACAAAGTTAGAATTAGACTCAGCTGGGAAAGAAGAAAGGTAAGAAATGGGTAAGGTAGTGATTAGTAGCAATGGAGCAGAGAGGTTTATTTAAAGGTGGAGAGCAGGGTTTGGCTGATGGATGCCTAGCTTGGGAGAGGGCCTTATCAACATAAACTAGAAAAAGGCAATGAAAACAGTTCACTGTACAATCTTTTTGTAATTTTTGTAATTTTTGTATGCACCTAATTTTGTCTGTATTGGAGCTTTTCTCCCCAGGACTCCATTGAAAACGGGTTCTTTTGGCCCAATGGACTATCCTGGTAAACCAACTGCAAATAAATAAATAAAATAAATAAACAATACACCATGAGGTTGGGAATCCACATACTTCATTGAATCCTTTTGTATGAGGGACTTGGAGAATTAGACAAAAGTATCCCCAGAGTGCAGCTCAGATAGCTGGATTATTAGGAATACACAGAACCCTTTAGTGCAAGACATGTGGACCAAGCTTGACAATGTGGATGTTAACAGCCATGTAGATGGGTATATCATGTAAATACTGGTATACATTTGTATATATGCAGGTACATGTGTATTCTCTCATAAGAAATGTATGCCAGTGTTCCGACAGTCTGCCTGTAGCCTGCACAGTGCTTTGTTACATGCCTAGCAGAGTAGTGTACTTATCCAATGTAATGTTATGTCCAGATACTTGCCAGATGTACTGCTGCCAGGCCACCATAACAGTCATGTATGTCAGACAAAGCAGTAGGATGCTGTACAGATGTATGTCACTAACTAGTGGGCAGTATGTGGCCATGGTACCTCTGTACCAGCGGTTATCATGTCTCAGGACAGACAGGGGTGGGTGAATGCATAACCTATGGTGGCAAATGTATACCAGTATTTACATGATATACCCATCTACATGGCTGTTAACATCCACATTGTCAAGCTTGGTCCACATGTCTTGCACTAAGGGATTCTGTGTATACCTCTGGACTGACCATAGTGTGTCACACTGTCCACATTTATTGACCATATCAATACTGAAGTCCACAGGATCATTACTGTGCTAGCAGTGCTACTGTACTATGATGTCCTTAGGATGTCTATCAGTAGCCAATGGTGCACATGTTAAAAGCAGATGTGACCTCCCACACACACGTCTATGAAGACAATCCCTATTACAGCAGCAATAGTCTACATATATACATGCAATACATACCTAACATCCCCTTGCACTAAGAGGTTGGGACTATTGGGGCTAAGATAGGGGTCCACTCCATGTTCAGAGAACATATGGTGAACATATATGTATATGAAATTATCCATATATCTATGTAGATATATACACATATACATATCAAAATACATAGATGGATATGTATGTATATATAGATATATATATATATATCTATATATATATATATATATATATATATATATAGATATATATATATATATATATATATATATATATATATATATATATATATATAAATAAACACTCAGATATATACATATACACAGCAATATATATCTACACATATACAGATAGTGATACATATGCACATATACTTATGGATATCTACATATATATTGACAGTACTAGGTATATCGGAATAGATATGTATGCACATATAGTTATAGATATCTACATATGTATCAATATAAAAAGGCTTATCTGTACACATAGGATGTGCAATGATATATTTATATATATATATATATATATATATATATATATATATATATATATATATATATACATACACATACACAAAGAGATGTACACATGGCCTTATATATGTTGCACTATACAGATGTGTATACAGGCATATGTATGAATATACATATGTAGGTACATGTAGACATATATCAACCTAAGATATGCATATATCCATATTCCTGTCATGTGTAAACATCACGGTTGTGTATACCCTCCCAGATGTATCTCACCGTATGTATCTGCTATGTGTACATTATGGTAAAACGACATATGTGATGCAACACTCATATTAATAACAAGTATTATAGAATTGTGGAAGTAAAGGCAATTCAATACTAATCAATGTGTATTGACAGATGTATTGAAAAACCAACAGCTGTCTTCCCAGTGGTCATGGCGTAGTTGTTAAGTGCTGTAACTATAGTGTACAGGGTCCTGGGTTCAAGACCTGCAAGGGCTATTTATCTTGTTGCTGAGCAGAACAATGGCTGTCAGATACAGAGTGGTTAAGGTAGTTTTGAACAGCTTTAAGTGAGCTTGTGTGGGTTTGCGCCAAGCTAAGTGGTGTTAAGCTATATGTAAACGTATGGGCACTTACACAGTGTAGGCTTCACTTACCAGTGTGCAAATCAGCTTAGCTGTTATATTGCAGCAATGTTGATACCTGCTAAGCATGGCTTAGCCCTGGTAACCAGTTCACACCACCCGGTCTGATAACATAGCAGGGTAATGACATCTGTAATAAGTGTATGTAATGCCATGTACAATACATGTGCCTATGTGAGTGTCATGTGTGGGACACAGATGTATATGAGGCCTGTACAGCACTGTTATCCATGTGAATGTGTTACATACAGGGGTAGTAGCCCAGGGTATGTGCTGTCACACTGGCATGTAGTGTATCATAGCAGTGCTACTGTTGACAGTGCTTACCCAGGCAAGAGTAGAGTGCTAAATGTAGTACAAACAACAGGCACACCTGCAGGCATAGCTGGACTCTCAGGCCTCTCTGTTGTATCCCTGGTGTGTGAGCTGTGTCACAGTATACAACCCCTACTGGGTAATGATCCAACATGTGGGATGTAACTGTAGACTACCATCTGTACAGCACGTTAGTGAGGGCTTCTGACATGTAGTTATGGCATACATATTGTCAAACGTCTGTCTGTCAACACATACATCCTACTGCATAGCTACTTGCCATGCCGATGACTGTCAGTCCTTGTACAGATGTGCAGATGGCAGGTATCCAGCTGGGACATGTACAGGCAACCTAAGCTTGATTGACACTGACATGTCTACCCAGCTGTGTAAGCACTGGCACATATAGGAGATAACACCCTGTTAGCACCACATGCCACTGGTACCTCCACTAGACTACCACAGTCAACAGAACATGCTTGGGCACAGGTCTCCATCACACACTAACGATGTGTTGTAATACATGTTGCATACATGTCACCTTAATCACCTCAGTGGCCATGTGCAGGAGGCACCTGGAGGATTGGCTGATGCATGTCACTTTCACCCTTAAGGTTACCACAGTAGTATCTGTTGATACATTGCCTGCTGCCACATGGCAGGTGGCAGGATACCACTATACACACAACCCATCTCTCCTTGGACATTAGCTAGGTACACAGCTATGACCACCTGCAGCAATGCACCCCAGTACTGACACATGTGTACTTATGCATGTCTGAGTATAGCAGTGTCTGTGTGTTAGCACACCTGTCCTTGGGAATTCCATGAGGTCCTTCACAACCCCCCCAACACCCATTGCCATAGTCAGTTGTGGCTGCTGCTGTATGGGACATTACTTGTACCCTGTTAAGTTCCTCTCCATACCAGCTACACGAGCCTTGCAGTTCCAGCACAACAGTGTTGTACAAATGGGTTGATAGGCTCAGGATACCCATTGTGTTCTCAAAAGTGTGTATGTGTGCATGTCCGTATATCTGCAGGGTACAGCATTCCGAGGCCACATACTCCTATTATAATACCCATTGTCACATAGTAGTGCAGATAGTGTTGTTGCTTCCCATAGGTGAGACATGACAATGCAACACCCTACTATGCATGTGGCATGTGCATTAGATGCATATCTCTGTAGTACCACTGTTGGGATATACAATGGGTTGTATCGCAGTTGTGGCCAATGTGTGATGGTGGGTATGTCAGAGTGTTATCATGAGTTTCAGGGAGTACAATATCCACTGGGGGATGTGGGTGCTATGTACACTGTCATTACACCAAGGTACACCCGGTATATGTCCCACGTACCACGTTATGGTCACCACTATCACCATCAACCATACAGGTAACTGATACCAAAATCTAGGCCAGTTATGCATGTACTGTGTGCAGCAATAGGCCCATGTCTCTCAGATGTGTGTCTGCCTGTTGTTATGTTTTTGTTAATGTGTATATGAAGGTATGTCACACTATGTATCATCCATATACACCCATTACATCCCCCATTAACATACTGTACATGTCTGGGGATGCTCTGCATGCAACATGTAACCTTGAACACACCCACCCTAAATGCTATGTGGTGTGCGCAATGAAAGCCACACACTTCAGTATCACTACATACTTAGGTAGGGGTCTAGTCCCAGTGTTGCCAAGTAAGGGTGTGCATGTATGTGGATGGGTCTACATTAGGTTGCAGATTATACACATCCCAGCGGGCCACTTGTCCATGTGTCACAGGCAATAACTGTTATACAAACCTGTGACATGTGTTCAACTGTACCCCAGATATGTCACAGCCATGGTGTCACCACAGTGCTGTACCCCGTTGTGGAATATGACTGCAGACCATCCTCGTACTGACATATGTACACCTACAACACAAATGGATAACATTATAGAGACCACAATCAGCCAGTGTTACTGACAGCTATAATGCATCATTGCTGGATGGCTACACTACCTGGCATATATGCATTACACTTTACTCCTTACAACATGTTACACTGCAATACTGTGGTACACTGTACTACAGTCACCGTGTGCATCAGAACCATATTAGCCTGTTCCTGCATCAATGGTATGGATGACAGGGATGTGGCACAGGTATCATCATATGCACAGGATGTGTTGTTGGTTTGCCAGAGGCTGAGGGTGGGCCATACATTTGTGTGTGGGTGTGGGGTGTAATACATGTGTGTGGGTGAGGGGTGTAATGATGTGAACTGGGCGTGGTGATGTGTGTGTGTGTAGGTGTGGGATTGCCCTAGGTGTGTTTGTGTAGTGAGTGGGTATGCATGCACACAGTTCTGCCATGTGGCTGCCCTACACAGGTGTTTATGGACAACTGCAGACCATACCTGGCAGGGTGTGCAGTTCACTGCCTCCAGTCATGGACAGGTGGCCTGTGCCTGCCAGGGGTACCATGGGCATGTCCAGGTACAAACCTCGATGTGCTACTCTCACATGATGATGACAAATGTCCACTGGAACCAGGTCCCTCTATAACTGACCAGGACCATGTGCTCTTGGCCTGCTGTGGTGTGGTGAGGACAGTGCCCCACCACAATGCTGGGGCAGGTACTGCCACTATGGGAGCCCCTAGGTGTCCCAGCACATCCACAAAGACTGGCAGCTGTTGGCATTGTTGGCCTACATCCACGCAGCTGTCACCACACTCCCACCAAATGTTCAAGCACAGACAGACCACGGTCGATGAGGGCCATCATCTCTCTAGACCATCTATCCATGAACTCAGTTAATGCACGGATGGCACCAGCCAGTTCACGGGAGTTGTCACTTGCAGATGTGAGAGCAGCTCTCTGCAGCCTCAGGCCCTGTGTGGTGTAATTTACCATAAGTGCTTGTGCCACCATGACAGCCTGAAAATGTGCCTGCTGATACCAGCTGTGTCGCAACTGCCAGGGGCATGATGACCAACAATCCTACCAGAAGCACCCTGGGACATCTGTCTATGTGGTGCCCTGCCGGACATTTGGCTATGCCTGCTGCGACCAGACAAAGTAGACATGGTTACCACACATTTCTGTGCACTGCCACCAAACACCAGCTGTCCCTCTGCTATGGCCACTGGTGATGGGATATGTATAGGCACTGCAACTGTGTGCGGGGTTGGGGGTTGCTAAAAGGGAGATGTCAAATGATGGTGCTGTTTCGGCCCTTGACAACCCCACCTGTGCCTCAACAGTACTATCATCATCTTCTTTGGTGTTTGAACACCAACATCAGATTGCATGCAGGAGGGACCCTGATCCACCTCGCCACCTGTGGAGGAAAACAATAAATGCACTTTATAACCTGTACAGCATTGCATAACAGTATACACACACACACACACACACACACACACACACACACACACACACACACACACACACACACACACACACACACACACCACTGTAATACCTACCTGTCCGTGACTTTACAGACAGTCCCACGAATATGTCCATGTGTTCCCCATTGTGCATCATACTTGGTAACATACACCGATTGATACCACTCATTAACATGTCAGTCCTTTAAATGCCTAGACAAGTGATCATAACACAAGACCTGTTACTACATTACCTGCATGACCCGTGTGTAGTGGTGTTATATGACTTCACTGCTGTCATTCAGTGTTCACCCTGTGTATGTCCGGACATCATGAGCATGGCCCCTATATGTGTGGGCTACTATATTCACTCTATAATTTCATGCACTGGAGTGCCATGTGTATGTATTGCTCAGTACATGCTAGATATGCCGCTCAATCAGTCTGTCATGTGACAACTGTAATATATGGCTACACTCCCTGGTGTTGACTAGTACTTCCCCAATGCATCTGTAGTGCTGCATATGTGGGTTGATGGTCATCTCTCTGCTGAATACGATATTAAGGGTATACCTGGTGTCTACCTTCCCTCTAAATGCCTGTTCCATACTGCAGACCTTATTATATTATCAGCTGTCCGGTGATTACATACATGACAAGTATTTCTGGTGTGTCATGTGGCAGTCCATGTACTGCACAATCCCAAAGGGAGGTACTGGTGTATGAACAACCCAACAATCAAACATGTGCATACACGGACACCCACACAAACACACACACACATGCACATACGCATCCTACAACCATCAAACTCCCTCCACTTCACCAGAGTGACCCTACAGACAAACTAACCACACACCCGGATGCACATACACACACACACACACACACACACACACACACACACACACACACACACACACACACACACACACACAGATACCGGTGAGGTTGCACAATGATAGTACACACAGTCCTCCTATTACCCATCTGTCAACATGCATAATATATGGTACACAACAGCAAGAAGTGCAGCTATAGTCAATCCATGCTAGCAACACTAAATATGTGTGTGACACATGTGCTGTGTTACTAGGTGATGCCCCTTTCCCTTGATACCACTGCACTCATGTACACTGTACTGCTGCACACCTGTTCTGCACCCTGCCATGTACTGTGCACCACACCTCACAGGTGTCCAGCCCATTGCTGAATGTGTAGTACTGTGTCAGTTATGTCAGCTTTAATGCTCACAACCTCTATGTTTTTCAGCCACACATACCTGGGATGATATGTGGACAGATGTCATTTGTGAATGCCTGTTGTCTGATTTACAGCTCTCAACATCAGCAGACCATGTATGACCAATCCAATACTATTACACTGACAACCATCAGAGCATTCCATGGCTATGGGAAGTGTACACACCCTTATTGATAGGGTCTATATTATAATCTCGAAAGCCGACAATGTCGAATCTAACATTAAGGGGAGATTTCCATTTACTGCAATGTAGTGCAGTCTCAGAGTTGGTATACTTAAGTAGCAGGGGTGTGGGGGTGCAGCCCCCCACATGGTGGGTGCAGGGGGGCTTGCCCCTGCTTAAACCCATTAGGGTAATTTTTTCTTTCTTTTTTTTTTTTTGTCTTTTTATAAGGTTGAAGTTTGAAGACATCGACCGTTTGGTGTCGACCATATGTTGTTCGATGTTTTCAACCACTCTTATAATATAGACCCTATTGATATGATGGACCCTTCCTTGATCTGCCATGGGACCACATCACTGCATATATTAACAGTACATGAGACCAATATGTGACATATGTCCTGTACTTTCATGTGCAGTATTTACGGAATGTGTTAGGTGTGCGGATGCTGACCATGATGCATACACTCCATGTGGGCATATGTGTGCACACCCATATCATGATGGTTTGTTGCACCTATTGTTATGTGTACTACAGCAGTCACTACTCCTGGCAGGGATATGCTAGCATGGGCCATCTGCATTTGCCAGTGTATGTTCAGTTTGCCCTACACATGTCCCCCTAATCTGCATGATTGCAAGGTCTACATATGTGCACATCCCTTGGTGTTCACACAACTATTACTGGTGGGGTAGGGTTACGTCTGCCACAGTACCTGAACCTAACAATGTGCAGATACAGCCATTCTTAGCATCCTTAGGATCTCTGCTGTAGTGCACTGGTGTGTCATTATGACAGTCCCCCCACATTCAGCCTTTTTGCAGATGCTTGACAAGTAAGGCCTACACATGTGTCAGTTTGCAGTGTCCCATACACTGAACACCACATGTTACAGCCTAGTCCCAGCTGATAATGTGGACCACAGTTATACGTTATGCCATAGTGTAACTCTGCAACAGTTGCCATTGTCCTACAGGTATATAGACTGGTGTTGCACTGTATACGGGTGATGTTTCTAACATGTCCCTACTGTAGGCCATGTCTCCCACCATTTTGTTATTCCCTGTGGACATATTCTGCAATGACAGGATGTTAGTTATCTTGCAGGTGTCTGACATACCCTTCCAATACCCCATCATGGTCACCACTGTGATGCTGTGCATTTAACAGCAACAATACATGCACATGTACAGCATGCATTCTGGGTAAGTGTGTTAGATGTGTGCATGGAATATACTAGAGCCATTACATGCCTGGTGTATTGGCAGCATCGACATAAACCATACTCACCAGCTACAGGCTGCTGCCTTGGTGGTATACTGGAGGGACCTACATAAGAGGGTGAGAGATGCAAAGTCAGTGACCACACCTGTTGCATTGCTACAGGGTTGGTGCAGCATTACACTACATCAACAGTACATGTCCACAATACTACCACATATGCACATCTGTTTATCACTACTATGCAGCAACAAACTATATCTATGACATGTCAAATATGCATGATCTACCTGTACAGACGCAGATGTATATGCAACAGTGGTCTACTGATGTGCCCTATGGCCTTACCTGCAAACTCCTCAGCCAGTGTATGGGTAGCACCCACCTCCACAATGTTGTCTGGCAGTTGTTGGCTATGCGGATGGGCAGGTGCCACGAGGCTTGCTAGGAGCTCCGCCACACATATCAGGGGGGATGGGTGGCATGGCCCCCCCATTGCAAGGTGATCCCCCTGGACTGCATGAGGATGCTGATGAGCATTGAGAAGCAGGTCAGAACAATGATGCCAGACCTGCTCATAACTGCGGTTTTGCAGTCCGACATCATTGACCGTGTGGACTAAGTCATTCCACAGGGCGGTCTGCTCCTGCTGATCATGGGCGGCCCAGCCAAACAAGACAGGGTAGTGCTGGATTAGGTGGTTTACCAAAACGTTATTCTCAGCAGCTGAGTAAGCTGGAAACCTTCCATGTGACACCTTGCCTAAAAGACATAAAGATGGACACAGGTATGAGCAAATCATGCAGCATGGTTACCACAGTTCTTAATACACATCACTGTCACCCCCCACCATATCAGCGACAACAAACTGTACACATAACTCAATAGGTTTGGCTACAGCTTATCTACCATTGGGGCAGATAGTGTATTGTACCACACTTTGTGCAATGCGTTTGTAGCCATGTGCCCCATGTGGACACTTTCATTGCTGGCCTGATACAGACTATTCACCTGCTTGCCATTGTCAGAGCCACTATGTTTCCATATATGCCTGTGGTATGCTTGCTATGTGGTTGCTGCACATCTGAAATTCTGTGTTATTGGGGATATCTATGCATGCTGTTGGACATGTTCCAGGATTGTGTAGACTATTAATACCCACATATTTTCTATAACAGTAACACAATAGCATGTTTATGTACCATTGGCCAGCAGAACCACCTCTCCAAACTCATCTGCCCATGTTATCATTCCACATCACATGTGGGACCCACACTGGGGCCTCCTCATGTACTGGTCCAGCAATACCTTCAGGTGGAACCAACTCAGGGGATATTGTTCCCCCCAGGGGCACACTCAGACATGATATTTTCCCCTGAGGTCTGGTCCCGGGTCTGTTCCATAACAGGCTCCACAGACACATGTGAGATGTGCTAAATCACAGTGAGGCACCCAATGCACATTTACAGGGTCCACATGCTCCTCCTGCTCATCCTCCAGGCCAGGTATCTTTGGGACATGGACTGCTGTTGTGAGTAGCAGTGGGTGGGAGGCTTTTTCCCATTGTGTCCATTCTGTGGCCTATGGGGCATCCACATCACATACCACACACACCATCCAGGGTGTTTACCCACCACGTGTCACATACCACCTCTGTAAGCTGTCCTCTATATCTGGTTGAAAAGGTACAAACACTGCTGTATTGACAAAAGAAAGCTGCCGACCCTTCTTAAAAACACAAAGACCACCTTTAATGTTATAAAATCCAAACCATAAAGTTAGCGCTTTCATCTTGCTCTCATAAGCAAGACTTCATCAGACAATTAAGCATTGAAACAAATCAACTTAAATACTCTAATGGGTGTCACATGATTCACTTTACATTTAAAAATGTATTACATATTAAAATCAAGTCTTGCACATTCAAATACTCAAAAGTTAAAATACTTAAACATAACATAATCTGACAATAGTGGGGAGGAAATAGTGGAAAAATAATATAATATATATGGTATAAACAAACAGGCAGAGGCACGGTTGCAGTTCTTCAACCGAGTTTAATGGTACCAAACATGAACACAATCGCTTTCACTAATTGCTTCTTCAGGTGTGGTTGAAATGTAAAAAGACACCATCCTTACAGTAATCAAACATATCACATGACCTGCTATCTAACAACCTTTAATTAAAACTGTACCAACCTATAAAAACCTATCATTAAAAAATAAAATTATAACAAACAAAACACATATGCATACACAAATATATAAATGCTATGTTATAACATATTACTAATAAAAATAAAAATAAAAATTAGGGATTATTTAAACAACGGTTGGGTTTTTAAGATAGGTCTTAAAGGGACTTCATTTAGACCATGTCCTGTATTCGCCCTCAATCTAACAATCCATTCAGCCTCCAACTCCTCCGTTCTACTCTTAATGTCCCCTCCTCTTACATTGTCTAAGCACCTACTCAAAACTCTAAAATTAAAAAGATGTTGCTTATTTGTATCAGTAACATGCTTAGCCAATGCATTATGTGGGCTTCTTTTTTTCATATGATACAAGTGTTCTCTAATTCTAAGTTTAAGCTATCAGTCTTTCCCACATAGTACGTCCGACATATTCCACAGGTGGCTAAATAAATAACATGCATAATTTTGCATGTTGCACTGGTAACTATTTTAAATATTTCACCTGTGTCTGGATGTACAAACTTTTTATCCTCAGAAATATATCTACAATACTGACAATTCCTACAAGGTTTGGTTCCCACATCTTTAAGCATTACCTGATAGTCTCTAGTCGTACTGAATCTTCTTTTCAAACATTTTTTATTCTTCACTGTAAATTGGGGTTGTGAATCTAAGTATTTACTCACCTGCCTATCAGTCATTGAAATGTTCCAGTGTTTGTTAAAAATATCTGTATGCAATCGAATATTTCTTGAATAGCTGAAGCACATTCTTAATTTATTTAGTACGGTATGCCTGTCATTTGAGGTACATATAGCCTTCTTTGAAAAATACAGTTTGGCTTTTGCATTTCTTAAATTAGCAACTTCCGCTACATTTTTTGCATGAATTGTCTATCATACCCTTTATCAGTGAGTTCGATTTCAACTGTCGCTAACTGCTCCTCAAAATCATTATCATTGGCATTCAACCTGGAAGCTCTATAAACTTGATTCTGTACCACATTCCTAAAAATATAATTCAGGTGCATGCTATGGCTATTCAATAGACTGTTGGCATGACATGCTTTCCTGTATAATTTAGTACTTAATTCATTGTTGCTCCCCTTATATATATAGTTACATCTAGAAAATTGACTTCAGTAAATGATCAATTTACAGTAAACCTAAGGAACTGTGTAGTGTTATTAATAAATTCAACAAATTCCATCAGTAGTTCACTAGACCCGTTCCATAAAAGGAACAGGTCAACCACAAACCTACGGAAAAATACAATGTGGCCTTTGAATGGACCTTTAATTATCCATTCATTTTCCCACTCTGACATTACTGCATTGGCATATGTATTCACGCAAGATGTTCCCATTGCAACTCCATTACATTGCCAAAATATCTTGTCTCCAAAAAGAAACACGTTATTTTCCAAAACCAACTTTAACAAGGTACTAATCAATTCTACTATTGATTTAATATACTCTATAGCATTATCCAGCTGTTTAATGATGCTATAAATTCCTAAATTATTAGGGATCACTGTAAAAAGTGAAACCACATCGAGTGTAACCAAAATGTACTGTCCAGATAGTCTCTCCATCTCTACAAACTCATGTAAGTCTCTTAACAAATGTTCAATATCTTTAAGTATAAATTTAGATTTATCTATCAATTTCTGTAAGTTTTTTTCTAAAAATATCGAGATGGACTCTGTGCATAAGTTCCTACCAGCTACTATCGGTCTAATGGGGGTTGTACAAAATTTTTATGTAGTTTCAGAAGCCCTTGTATTAGAGGAATAGTGGGATTCAAAATGGTGAAATATTTTAAAAGTTCATCATCTCTTAAAACCAGGCTTTTAAGCCTTTCTAACTCACTAAGCACTCCTTCCATCATTTTCTTCACCTGTATATGAGTAACAATTTTATAAAAATTTGTATCACTCAACATAAACATTTTCCTATCATATACACTCCTATCCATCAAAACAATCTGTCCACCCTTGTCTGCTGGTCATATCATTATAGATGGATCAGTTTGCAACTTAAGCAAAGCTTCATACTCATTTTTGTTAAGTTATACAACCTATCCTTCTGACATCTAGCTTTTTGTGAATAATAAACTTTATAAGCATCCCATATACAGAGCTGTTCAAAAGCTTGTATCAATGGGCTAAGCTGTGGAACAAACAAGCTAGGTTTCTTGAACATATCCATAACAATTTCATCACTAACATTTTCATTAAACATGGTTTTTAACATAAGCTTTCGTGCAAACATTTTAATGTCAAATACAATTTACATAATATCAGAATCTGCTGTGGGAATGAATGATAGTCCCTTATTAAGCACATTAAGTTCTTCTGGTGACAAAACATATTTTGACAAATTAACTACTAATGTCTTATGTTCGAAAATGCTTTTTTTATGGTATAAGGACTAACCGTCCCTTCTTCGTATTTCCTTTTGGTCCTGGTTGTGCTTCTCCCTCTCTGTTGATCTCCATGTTGTCCACATCCCCCTCTGCTCTCGGATCTCTCCCTCATTGGGAGTGGAAAAGTTAAACATGATGGCCCACTCGCCTAAAAAAAAGTTGGTGATTCATTTGTACTATTATTCGGAAAAGGAGCATCTCAGTTACCCTCATGATGTATCTCAGCTGTCATAACAATAGTTCTCCTTCTTGCTCCTGAATGTTCTATTGATCCATCACTGACTTTTGCCTCCACGTAGACCTGGGCCCGCCCTTCCCTTGCTTCCGGTTGTACTCTAGGCATCTGATTGGTAGAAGCATATGTATTGCTCACATTGTGAGTAGGTTCATTCGTCATCTGATTTAAAACATATTCAGGTGATTGGGATACACCTCTCGGCCACATGAATACATTTCCCAATAGGAAATCATTGTGATCTCTGTGTAATTTTTTTAATTTAGTTTGTAGCAGTTTTCTGGAGTATACGGAAAGGTTTTCCATTAACTCATTCAAATGTTTATTTATGAGCTCATCTCGATAGCGACTATGTAAGCTAGAATATTTAATCTTAACATCATTGATCGTAGTCACTGTCTCTCTTTCAGCACCCACTATTAACAGCTTCAGATAACCCATACTGGTCTTTAAATTCAACTTTTGCCACTCGCTTAATAGCGTGGCATCACAGTTCATTTGAGCGGGCATTTTAAGGACTCTCAGTCCTCAAGGAATAACATTTTCTTTAATACACACTTCTAGATGGAATTGTTCATATTGTAACCTCTTTAACTTTAACAATTCTCTTTCAAGTACCAACATGTCAATTTTAAAAGCTAGAAAGTCAATATTAGGCAAATCTTCAGTCTCATCTACGAGGGTGCTATCGTATAATGGATTAACACTCTCGCTCTCCTTAGAAATAAAATCTTCCACAGTTTGTTCCACCTGCCTGTTAGTAATGGCAGGATCATACGCTAGCTCTATATTATCAACTCCTGTAGCCATAGTCCTGGTATTGCTGGCGAAAACAGACAAACTCTGAAAAAGTATGTAAAACAAGCCAGCAGTAACCAGGTACCTCCACACAAAGAGCAAAAGAAGCAACAAATGGTATAAACAAACAGGCAGAGGCACAGCTGCAGTTCTTCAACCAAGTTTAATGGTACCAAACACGAATACAAGCGCTTTTACTAATTGCTTCTTCAGGTGTGGTTGAAATGCAAAAAGACACCATCCTTATAGTAATGAAACATATCACATGACCTGCTATCTAACAACCTTTAATGAAAACTGTACCAACCCATAAAAACTATCATTAAAAAATAAAATTATAACAAACAAAACAGTTGAAAAACACGTATGCATACACGAATATATAAATGCTATGCTATAACACTACACAGTTCCTTAGGTTTACTGTAAATTGGTAATTTACTGAAGTCAGTTTTCTAGAGGTAACTATATATAAGGGGAACAACAATGAATTAAGTACTAAATTATGCAGGAAAGAATGTCAATGCCTATAGTCTATCATTGAACAAGTCAAACATTTTGCTTTCATAGCTGATATGATCCATTAAAACAACCCCTCCACCCTTGTTAGGTTTCATGGTTCTAAGATTTTTGTTTTCCTTAAAATCATGTAGAATATTCTTCTCCTCAGTAGTTACATTTGGGGTCACTCTGTTGTATTTCAACATTTCCCTTAATTCTTTTTCCACCACCAGTTCAAAATTCCTAAGCTGGGGGTGCAGTGGGGGGTTGAAAGTGCTCTTCACTAGTTTATTGTGAATATTCTTTTTCTCCTGTCCATTAATAAATAATTCTAGATTTTTTTGTCTAATAAATAATTTAAAATCAACTAATAAATTCACAAAATTGTTTTTTACCCTGGGTATAAAAGTGAATCCTTTCGAAAATAAATTAAAATGCCCTTTGGTGATGGCAGTGCTGGTGTAGTTAAATATGTTAAAACCATTGTAGCTAAATAAGCAACCATCTTGTGTAATTTCATCTTGAGAATCTATCTCCAATATGTTTGTTCCTGTGGTCCCCAACTTTTCTGTACTTGGTTCCCATACCTGTAGTTCACAGGACCCTTCAGTCTCAACCTCTCAGACCTCCTTGGAGGTGGAAATTCTGAGGGGTCCTGTAAGTTTAAATTTTCTTGGTCATCCTGATTAATATTCTCTGTATATGCCCATCTTCTATCGTTTTCACCCCCATGTAAGTTGCTGTTGACCCTAAAGGGTTTTGGTTTAGGGTAATGTGTCATGCTAGCATATTCATTAGAGTCTCTCTCAATTTTCATAAGTTTTCTATCCTGTATTTTCTTGCATTTTAACTCAATAACATTCAAAATATCAAAATACTTTGCCTTTTCAGTGTCTATACTAAACAGTAAATCACTAATAATACTGTTGTTAACACTCTCAATCTGATTAAAAACATTTTCCATTTCTAGCTCATTATTTTTGATAATAGCTCTTCTTATGTCTGCCCCACATCTATCAAAAGCCATAATGAGCTCCTGGTGAAACTGAGAACCTTCTTTTACATTATTAGGATACTTGCATACTGTTAAACCTTTAGGAACAATTTTTAAATGCAGGCAGTGCTTAAGATAAGCATTGTCAGTTTCCAAGGCTTTGTATTTGTACAATAAATTATCAAGTTTAGAAAGTAGAGTAGCATACGTATCATTCTTAGTAGCAACTTACTTCTGTGCACTAACATCAATTTTAAAGTTTAAAATGTCTCTAAAATGTCTTTTAGTACCTTGTTGGTTGGAACTGTTGCAACTTGTTTCTCTTTCACTCAGTCTATGGTTTGGATATGTGTTCACTTGTGAAAGACCCTCCTCATGGTTAGAGGATAATGTGATACTGGGAAAGCCGTCCAGGCTAGATCGCGGTCATTGAGAAGTTTGTGAGTTCAAATTTACAGTCCTTGTAGTAGCATTTCTGCCTTCCATTCCTTCCTTCAAAGCTGAACATTGTAATCCTTCCTGGTTACCAGGTAGAGAAACTCCTGCTGCTAGAGACCCACACCTGAAGAAGCAATTAGTAAAAGCGCTTGTGTTCGTGTTTGGCACCATTAAACTTGGTTGAAGAACTGCAGCCATGCCTCTGCCTGTTTGTTTATACCATTTGTTGCTTCTTTTGCTCTTTGTGTGGCGGTACCTGGTTACTGCTGGCTTGTTTTACATACTATAATATATATGTAATGCTATGTAAATATAAATATAAATAAAAACAGTATAAAATATGTATATTATAAAATCAACAAAATGCACTGTTTAAAAGTAACCATTAAAATCTATCTAAAAAACTATTTACAAAATAGATACAGCTGTTAAAATAATTTCATAAAATGCTTATGTTTTTGTTGTTTTATTGTTTATAAGTAAATTATACGTTATATTACTTACAGAGGCATACTAATACAGTCATGCAAATGTCATCTCTGAATACTTTTTAATTTCAGTAAACAGGATAGGGATATTTTGTCATTCAAGCCCGGAGGGTTATAGGAATTCAGTCTGATTTGCCACATGAGCTCTTTAAGCTCCAATAATAAACTCATGGGACCCCCTCTCGGGTTGAAGTGCACCTGGTCTATAACCCTAAATACAAAGGCATGGTCAGTACATTCATGTATATGTTTGGGTAAAGCATTTTCTAACTTTGCTTTCCTAATGCTATAAACATGCTCATATATTCTATCCTTTAATTTACGGTCCATTTTGCCTATGCAAAAACATGGACAGGATCTATAGGTTGCCAGGTATACTACTCCATTAGTGAGGTAATTAAATCTACCCTTTATGCTGAATGTCTTCCCTCTAATATTAAAAGTGTCCCCCACTTCTATAAATTTACAATAGGGGCAACTTTCACACTTATACGTGCCCACTGTTCTTACAGAATAGTTAGAATTGTTTTCCCATAAATTCCTAAGATTAGGTCCCCTTCTGTAAGTTATCCTGGGGAACGGTTCTATGATGGACATCAAATCAGTGTCCAATCTCAACAGATCCCATTTGTTCCACAGTATATTTCTAACAATGGGGGGCATTTAAACTAAGTCGTGATGAAATCCAATTTAGGTGTTTTGTTCCTGCTTGTAGTCACTTCCACTTCTGTGCCTCCAATATCCAAATATAAGGATAAAATGAGTTTATATTCACCAATGGTCCTCTTATGCTGAACATCTAGAATTATTTAATCTGGAAAACACTCAGGGTATCCCTGCTTCAAAAACATGTCGTACAATACTGAACAGTCCTGCTTAAATTCAGTTTCTTCAGACACCATTCTAGCAGCTCTTACCAGCTGTCTCTTTACCACTGATCTTTTCTGACACAAAGGGTGAAAGCTGGTGAAATGTAAGAATGAGTTTGAATATGTCGGTTTCCTGTGGATCCATGCCTTGAAGTGGGAATCATCTCCATTTCTGTATGTAATTAATACTGACAGGGGCAAAATTAGAGGTGAATTTTAAAAATGTAGCTGTTTCATTCAAATAAGAGACAAAGTTTAAAATATCATCCATACATCCAATAAATATAATGAAGACATCATCCAGGAACTGAGTGTAAAACTTAATGTTGGTCCTGAATGGGTTATTATTAAAAATATGCATGGATTCTCATTGTGCCATTACCAAATTTGCATAACTGGCACCGCAGGGGGACCCCATGGCCACCCCTGTTTTCTGTAAAAAATACTGCTCATTAAACATGAAATAATTCTTAGTAAGTATTACATCCAGTAATTCCTGTAAGAGGTACATTTTGTTCTCTGTAGCCCCTTTAGAATGTAACAGATTGGACACTCATTCTATGTCAATATCTATTGGAATTACTGTATATAATTCCTTTACATCTCTTGTTAATAGAATGGTACTGGTCTCATATCCCAAATCATGGATATTCTTTAGAAATGACCGGGAATCCTTACAAATATAATCGATTTTCTGTACATATTTCTTTAATTTTGTATCCACAAATTTAGCAATGGGATAAGTTATTGAATTCCTGCCATTGACTATAGATCGAAGTGGTGGATTCAACAAAACCTTCTGAATTTTAGGTATCCTGAATATTACTGGTGTAAGGGGGGTTAAACATGACATATAATTACATACATCAATTGTAATACCTGATTCGATAAATAAATCATTCAATAAAACTTTAATTTTAAGGTGTGCTCTATTCATCTCATTAAGAGAAGCCACGCTATAATATTCTGAATCAAGTAATTCTTCCATTCTTGCTATATAATCATCATTATCAAAAAACACTAAACCCCCTCCTTTGTCTGGTTTTACCACCCTTACATTCTGGAACTTTAACCTTTCTAAATAATCTCTGTCCTCACTTGAGAAATCATTCATATTAACATTCGATCTATTCCTATTATATTCTAAACTATCCCTTAAATCTAATTCACAGATTTTTTTCAAAGACTTCCAGGCCTGGTATTAGTGGTGGATTGAATGTACTAAGTACTCTACATTCATTACCTGACCTGGAATGCTCTTTGAACAAAAATTCTAAATTCACTTTACGTACAAATAACTTAACATCAATTATAGTTTGTGTTAGATTAGCTCTAGAACCAGATACAAAAGTCTGCCCTTTAGCCAAAATATCAGCCAGAGCTGTGTCCACCTCCATATCAGAATAATTAAATTTTTTAAAGTCCTGTGTAGTATTGTAAATTATTCTCACCATGGAGGGGGAAGCAGAAGAACTCTCTGAAAATTCAACTCCAGTTAAGTCATCTCTAGCTAGAGAAAAAGTTAATCTTGTGTTGCTTGGACTTACTGATTCCTGGTTGGATATGTTCTGTGATTGTTCCATGGGGCAGTAGGCTGATGACCCCTCCTGTAAAAACTTTGGCCTTAATTTACACCACTGGTAGTAGGTTGTTGTGAACTGCTGAAAGGGGGTTCCTCTGAGGTATAATTACTGTTATTATATCTCTTACCATTGTTCCTTAGTCGACCATTCCAAGAATTATTGGTAGATTTACCATGAATACTAAAAAGTTAGAAGTCGAAACTGCTTCAGCATAAGAACGTTCCGAAGAATCGTACTCAAAATCACTCATGTCCTGTTCATTATTACCAGACTCATTTGTGGGTCTGTTAGTATTAACTAGATGGGTATCAGGATTAAGCCATTCTTGCGGGGGTGGAGGCCTGGGATAAGCTGACCCATTCATATAGTCATTATTATCGCTCATTCATTTTTTGTTTTTTGTAACTTTCATCTTTTCTAATTGACCATTAATACTGGAAAAGACACGTTCATAGTAGAATTTATAATGTATAAAATCTTTGTCCTGTAATATAGAGTCATTCAAATGTGTCAGTCATAGAATAATGTTTTATAATTTATAAAGACCCTCATTAATTCCAGACCTTCCAAGGAAGGAGGTCCTGAGGACATGAGAGTAGAGGAGAATCCATGAGAGCTGTGGATATCTCAAACCAACAAACCCTTTACCCTTTGGAAGTAAGTCTAGTTAATTGACGCATGTATGTCTTCCCCATTAATTGCAGTTTCTTTAAAAGCTTTTGCATCAAACAATTTTAAGCTTTCAGCTATATTAAGTGCATTTTGTTGAATATACCCATTTCCCAAATTGTCTTTCAGGAGTTCTGTTAGACAAATAAGTTTATTAAGCCAATTTTTAAAACTGGTCATGTTAAAATCTAAAAAAGTACCTGATTGTGAAGAATTCTGAGCATTGTGGACTCCACTCATCGGGTAATTTCCTTCTGGTACCTCCGCTTCATTCAAAGAAGGCCATTGACAGTCAGTAAGGGTTATCACTTTCAACGCTAATGCTAAAATGGCATTCAATAATTATTTGAGGTCAAAACCTGAATTAATAGCATCATTTCCTTCCCTTAAACGAGTGCTATTGTCAGCATTGCCATCATGACTTGTGAGTACTTGTCAGTAGTCATTTTCCTGGTCAGTTGGTAGATATTAGTGTCTTTATAGTGACATATTTGCATTATTTGTGTTTTTTGGATTTTGGACTTTCAGGGATTTTTTTTTTTCTTTTTTTGCATTTTTCGTCATTAGTTTTCAGGATTTTTGACTTTCAGGCTTATAGTGTTTGATGAATACCAATAATTCTGCCATACTTCCATATTTCCATTCCATTTTTCACAGACAAGGGCAAGACAATGTCAAATAAGGTGTAAGGTTCACATGTGACATACCTGTACTTGTTGCACACACTGCTCACATGCTGCACTGTTGCCCCTTGCTACAACACAGACAGGTGCCACATATGGACACAGCCTGATTCCTGCATGCACACAGTACAGGTTCACCTGAGTATCCTGCAAAATTGGGCTGTGGAGCCCACGTGTCCATCATTATGGCATTACTTCCACCACCAGCTATTGGACACAGTAATATAATACTTCCCATTACACAACACACATTATGATGTCTTAGGTTCATAGGTGGGTACTAGGCTATCTGCCCGAAGACATTTATCTTGTTCCAAAGCATGGGAAGCCTCTGGGACAGGAATCTATCCTCAGTCCTATTTATTGTTGTTTGTGGTGAGTTTTAATCCTAGAGCATGTGGCCTCAAGTAGATAAAGTTTTCTTTAGGTGGAGCATTCATAGTCCTCCTTGTGCTGCCTGAGAAGTATATAACATCTTATCAGTCAGTGCTGCTCTGCACAGTTGATGAGAGTATTGCCCCTGGGCATGCGAGGGACAGACCCTATTGTTAGCAGTTGTGTTCAGTTGAACATCATTGCAACAAACAATACCTGATAGCACATATAATCATTCCCCATCATCTATCCCATTATTATGGATCAAAATTACTACAGTAAATTACATGCAGATATACTTCACCAGACTATCCACAGAGTGATTAGGGCACTTTAAGCAAGCTGCAGGGTTTGCAGAGGTGAGAGCAATGCTAACTTGCGGTTACTGTTTCTTATACTCAGCTCTAAATTGCTTAACCTGTGAAGACCTAATTGCCCAACACAATGCGTCTGAAATTGTCCAGGTGCAACTAACACTAGGTAAGACTACAATGCAAATTGTAGCTTGCTACAGATCCTCACCATGCCCCAAGATTCTCACACCTACTAAACATAAACATACTGGAATATTAAGATACAAACAAACACCTAATGTTAGATTGATTTCACCCACCCATTAACTGGAAAAACTACTCATTTACCAACACCTTTGCCCAGCGGTTCTTGGAATTCATAAATCCTGGATCAACTAATCCATAGTACCACCAGGGGCTCCAATATCCTAGACCTGGTCATTACCAACATGAGAAATCGATGCCCCACACCTATGGTCACCCACATTAGTCAGGTCTGACCATAAGCTAATCACCCTTAACCTCCAAAAACATCCACTCATGCATGAATCGTGCCATCCCAGGATGCAAAAACTCCCTTACCAGCCTCAGTAAGAAGCTGAGATCACTCATAAAATCCTCCAAAGCTAGTTATGAAAATAAAATTGCCAATTCTATAACTATGTCAAGAATCTAAATGGTAATGCTCATATCTGCTCTGAGCTACAACAGAATGGCATTAAATATACTGATCCCAAGGATATTGCCAACATCCTGGCAGATCAATTCAGTACTAACTTCACCCCCCTTTCACCCCCTAAATGCATCTCAATACTGGAAGATTGCCAAATTCCTGTAATAACGTCCACACAGGTAAAAAAATGCACTCTCCAAAGCTAAAAATACAGCATCCATGGGAACAGATGACATCCCGGGCTGTGTACTACATGAACTGCAAAATGAACTGGCACTTCACCTAAGTGTCATGTTTAAACATAGCCTCACCTCAGGCTTTGTGCCCACTGAGTGGCGCACAGCTACAGTTATCCCACTCCACAAGGGGGGATCCACCTTGCATCCTGGGAACTACTGCCCCCATCAGTCTGACGAGCCTGATCTGCAAGGCCATGGAATGTATTATCATGGAACTTACAAACAACTGAACCTGACTGACTTCTTTGAATCTGGATGAGGGTAAGGCAGTCCACACAGCCTATCTGGACCTTGTCAGGGCCTTTGACACCATCCCCCACTCTGGAATCATAGATAGACTTACTAAGCTGGGCATTAATCCCTACATCACTCAATGGGTTGCCAACTGGCTTACTGACAGAACCATGAACTTATAAACTCGGGTCTACACCCTTCATCATTATATAGTAACTATGTTTTCTCATCATTTAAAATGGAGATATAATTAAGTCACAAGCTCCAGCCAGCCTATCACATTAAAAATAATTATATATATATATATATATATATATATATATATGTATATATTGCTTATGTATATGTATGTATTTACATTTATTCATGGTAACTATGCAAGTGTTTTATTCTATATAGCTTAATATGTCTTAGACTTTCTTAAAAGTATTTTAGTGTATTTTAAATAATGACACTTTTTTAACTATCTTTTAAGATATAATTATTGTTTAATGTGATAGGCTGGCTGGAGCTTGTGACTTAATTATATCTCCTTTTTAAATGATGAGAAAACATAGTTACTATATACTAATGAAGGGTGTAGACCCGAAAGCTTTATAATAAAGTCTTTGGTGTGTTAAGTGTTCGTGGTTGTTTTTTATATTTTGGAGCAGTATCACCAGTGTTGACTTTACTGAAAGAACCCACACTGTAAAATAGGCGACTCCAAATCCAGCTCCAGGCAAGTGACAAGTGGAGTACCTGAGGGTTCAGTCATGGGACCGCTCTTGTTTGGCATCTACTTCTCTGAAGTACAGGCAAACACTAAGGGACTCTGGCTAACAAAGTTCTCAGATGACTGCAGACTTGGAGTCATTACTGAATCCCCAAATGATGTGGATACTCTACAAATGGCCTTACAGAAACAGATGCTTGGTGTCAGAACCATGGGCTCAGGCTCAATGCCAAGAAATGTATAGTTATTCTCTTTGGGAAAAAAACATGTACCTGTGAATTACCACATAGGTGGCTGTACACTAAACACCGAAAGTGTGATAAGAGACTTAGGGACACAGATGGACAGTGGTCTCACCTTTGATAACCACATTGACACACGAGTCAGGAAATCCTTCTATGTTGCATACCTCATCACTAAGGGCTTTTCATCCAGAAAAAAGGAGGTCATTGTCCTACTGTACTCATCCCTCATTAGACCCGTTATAGAATGCAACACCCTGTTTGTTATGTACCTCTCAAGACATCTGCAACAACTGGAAAGGACACAGAAGTACCGCACTAAAAGAATCACAGGCCTAAAGCAGATGCCCTACACTGACTGCCTTAAGAAACTCCAGCTATACTCTGTTGCATATTGTCTACTCAGAGGCGATCTCTGCTTAACATACAAGACCATGTCAAACCCAGAACTGTTGGACATGCTACACTTAAATAAATCCCAATCCCTCAGAGCCACATGCTCCAGGGATCTAGACCTTGGCATCACAATAAACAAAACTTGCTGGAGGGATAGGTTCTTGACCCAGAGACTCCCCAAACTCTGGAATAGACTGCCCATACACGTCAAGCAGAGCGCCTCTTTGGTCCTCTTCAAAAGGAACCTTGATGATTAGATGGGAGAAAGGAAATTCACCCCGGGGATCATGTCAGTCGCCCTGATAAACAGGGGTCCAGGGGAAGTAAATACTGTGGGAAGAAATAGCCTGGGAATTGTTATGGCTAGGCTTATATAGGCCCTAGGGCCCATAGCTTAGTACCAACCTATGAACCTATATAAAGGGTTGATAGGAAAGTGATGAAAAAGGGGCACAAATAGGCAAAGACAGTAGGGAAAATAACTAGGGTTGTGCAGGAGGGTATAGGGAAGGTCCATAGCTGCCCATTTCTTCTACAGCAACAGCTGTGCATATACACTGAATTTTGAGGTAGATATGGACACTCAAACCCCTGAGAGAGGGGTGAGGACAACAATAATCTGTTGTGATGCCAATTAGAATTTTTTTTTTGGTAACAGATTGCCCTTTTATTTTTTTTTTCAGGTGAGGGTGGATTGTTGTGGAGGGATAGTAGATATATTTCGGGTGGTAGGTTGTGTAAGTTAACAGACAAGACAAACAAGATGCATACAAGGGTGGTATATGACATGTGGGGGTAAACACCTTGATGGGGAGGGGTGTTGGGAATCGGAAACCCATGAGCCCCCTAGTGGAAACAATGTGACTTAGGTCCCCACCCATGGGCAGTCACCACTGCACCTTCACAGCCCTGAAGGTGGTTGCACTGGGGGCTGAGTTGGAGAGCCAGGCCAACCCTCTAGTCATGACAAGCAGCCCTCGAGCTGGCATAGCAGATCTCCAAACTGCTGATTGAGCTCTCTATGCACCACAACCCAGACCTGGCAATGGGTGACAGGTTCTTGTCCACGTCCACTCCCAAGGATGGCAAGCCCCATCCCCTGAAGCACTTCCATCTGAAGGTGATGCAGGACCAAAGGATGAGGAGGTCCCGGGTTGGGCCCCAGATGTGCTGGTGCCCAGTGCCGTGGCCAGCTGAAGTGGGACAGGTGGGTCCATTGGGACCGCATTCCCATACGTGCTATGGTGTTTAGGGTTTATCAACATATGTGGGTTAGTAATATCAACACATTCCGGGATTAGGTATAACAGCATGCATAGATATTCCCATTAACCCAGACACCAGATACGGAACAGTTGCATAGCAAACGGAACACATGCATATATGGGACCACAGTGATAATAACAACAGCATGCAGGTACATTGATGGCACCATGCCACCAATGTTAGAGTATTTCAACATAGCACATGCATAGAAACAGATTTAAGTAATTATCAAACAATAGGACATATGCCCCAACATGACAGTGAAGTCATCACATACCAGTTGGGGTGGGTATTTAGTGTATTGTTGGAGATATGGTGGTGAGAGAGAAAGATTTCAATTAACAACTAGTATATTCCTGTAGTTCACATTCCGCGGTGGTACAATGGTAGCATTGTTACCTCACAGCAAGAGGTTCTCCTGTTCGATGCTTGGCTTGGGAGCACCTTCTGTGTGGAGTCTGCATGTCCTCCCCGCGGTTGGGTAGCATTAGAAAGACATTCGTGTGTAAATGGGCGTGCCTTTGTTGAAGGTTGGGCATTGAGCTGGCACCTCGGCATTTCATAAAAATCTACTGCCAATCATTAGTGGACCGGAGTTCCGCTGTGGCGACCCCTTACAAGGAAAAAGCCGAAAGACAAACAACAACATATCTGTACACATTGTGAGGTATGATTCTGTATGCAAACTACTACCACTCCTTAGGATTTGAACCATGATATGGCTGTGGAATTGTTTATTAAAAATACAACAGTTTTGACATGTCTCAGTTGTGTGTTATATGGATTTTGTTGTCTGTCTTTTCACTGTTTTCTGTCTGTGTCTTCCACATACAGTTGTGCTAGCTGACCTCTGGAACTTTTATACAACAGTCATATACAGACATTCCTACACCTTTATATTATGTTGCACAATATGGGTAACAGTGATCAGTGATACCACAATACTATTAAGTAATTGCAAATCTACATTACCATACAATACCAGAGTAAACATTACCAGTCCAGCAGTGAGACCTTCATTGTCAGGCTATTATGCTTTAATGTTTGTTACATACAACCTGTAAGAGACTCTTCCAGCCATATTCTCTGGTCTACATTAGTATTATGCCTTACATCTCAATCTGTACTGTACCCACTCTGGTCACAGCTTGACAACATGGGGTTTTAGATGGGACAATTGACTTACTAATACAGTTAGATTTATTTCCTATTACAGTACATGTTTGACAATCGTTGTATTTCTTGTTTGCAGCCTATACGTCTGGGATCATCCCACTGATTTCTCAGGAGGACACAGTGACAGGCAGCAGATAAGGGCCAATATACTGGACATTTTGGACATATCTGTACAGTTGTGAGGTATGATTCTGTATGCAAACTACTACCACTCCCAGGATTTGAACCATGACTGTGTGTGCTAAAAATACAACAGTTCACGTCTCAGTTGTATGTGCTATATGGATTTTGTTGTCTGTCTTTTCACTGTTTTCTGTCTGTGTCTCTCCCAGTTGTGCTAGCTGACCTCTGGAGATTATACCAGTCATATACAGACATTCCTACACCTTTTTAATTTATGTTGCACAATGTGGGTAATCGTGCTTAATGCAACAATACTATTAAGTAATTGCAAATCTACATTACCATATGATACCAGAGTAAACACATGCAATCCAGCAGTGAGACCTTCATTGTCAGGCTATTATGCTTTAATTTACATACAACCTATAAGAGACTCTTCCAGCCATATTCTCTGGTCTATGTAGTACTTGCCTTATACAATACAGGTTTTATACAGGCAATTGACTTACTAATACAGTTAGATTTATTTCCTATTACAGTACATGCAAGAGTATTACTAACCTGCCTCACGTCACAACCTCTCCACTGATTTCTCAGGAGGACACAGTGACAGGCAGCAGATAAAGGCCAATATACTGGACATTCTGGACATATCTGTACAGTTGTGAGGTATGATTCTGTATGGAAACTACTACCACTCGCAGGATTTGAACCATGACTGTGTGTGCTAAAAATACAACAGTTCACATCTCAGTTGTATGTGCTATATGGATTTTGTTGTCCATCTTTTCACTGTTTTCTGTCTGTGTCTCTCCCAGTTGTGCTAGCTGACCTCTGGAGATTATACCAGTCATAAACAGACATTCCTACACCTTTTTAATTTAAGTTGCACAATGTGGGTAACCGTGCTTAATACCACAATACTATTAAGTAATTGCAAATCTACATTACCATATGATACCAGAGTAAACACATGCAGTCCAGCAGTGAGACCTTCATTGTCAGGCTATTATGCTTTAATTTACATACAACCTATAAGAGACTCTTCCAGCCATATTCTCTGGTCTATGTAGTACTTGCCTTATACAATACAGGTTTTATACAGGCAATTGACTTGCTAATACAGTTAGATTTATTTCCTATTACAGTACATGCAAGAGTATTACTAACCTGCCTCGCATCACAACCTCTCCAAGCGACAGCCATGGGCCTCCTGGTTCACAGCACACTCACTTGCTGCTGTGAAGGACATAAGAGGAATATTTAGCCATACCTATCCATAATATACCTGACCTGGCAATTATTAAACAGGTAGTGAAGTGATACCAGTTCGGGGTATGGCAGTGGCACTGGTGAGATCATGGGCGAGATGGTCCCAGGCTTCCGCTTTATATTGGGAACCCTGGTATTGGCCCTGCAGCAGTCTCTGCTCATGATCTTTGACAAGGAGTCTTGCCATGACTCTGGACTCCTGGGTGCCTCAGCGCTGCGCCCAAAAGTGCACTCCCTCTCCCATTCCTGACATGGTGCCTGCAAGGGGAAGCTACAACTAATTATGATATGTATTCCCACCTGTTGGGTTTAAGTAGGGCCAATTTCCTGCACTTTGCCATGATTGGCCGGTTTTGAAAAGGCTAAGCTATGGGCAAACCTGCTTAACTAAGGCTGGTATTGTTCAAAGGGGTATACCACTGGGCAAATTAAGTTATCTGGCCTACACATTGCTTACACCTACTAATCTGGCCTGTGCAATGCTTAGCATTGCTTAAGTTTTACTTTGCATTATATTTGCTTTTTGGCATTGATTTATTATTCATTACATGTTATATATATATGTCTAGTTTCCATGATTCATGTGTACGTACACTGCATGGGGTCCTTGTGTTTAATAGGGGACTTCAACGCTCTATTACAATTACACCTTACATCTAGGCTTACTTCATTACTCCAGTTCACATATTTATGTTATGTAGTAGGTTATAGAACATATGATTGTATACTGATTCCTTTCACATGTTCAGGTTGATTTTACTGTAGTGAGGATTTGTTTGGTGATACCTCAATCTTATGGACTGCTGTGATGGCTTGGTGGTTAACTACTGTAACTATAGTGTATAAGGTCCTGAGTTCAAGATCTGCAAGGCTTTTTATTTTGTTGCTGGGCAGAACAGCAGCTGTTGGATACAGAGTGGTTAAGGCACTTTTAAGCATTTGTAAGTGGGTTTGTGCAGGTTTGCGCGGGGGTAAGCAATGCTAACCTCCGATTAAATATGCTTACAGAGAGTTGGCTGCAAAATTGCTTAACCTGTGTGCGCATTACTTACCCCCGTGCAAATGGGCTTAAACCTGCTTACTAGTGCTTACATATGCTTACTCCCACTTACTACTGCTTAATAGTGCTTACACTTGCTTACTAGTGCTTACTCTCGCTTACCACTGCACTAATTTAGACAGTAATGTCTAATGGTTTTTGAGAAGGTGGGGATTTGGAAGCTGCATGGAGTTATCATTCATTACACAGTTTACCTTCCATTTGTATCCCTGATTCCTGTGTACATATACTGTATGGGGCACATGTGAGCATATGATTATCTATGGACTTTGCAACATTATGACACTGACACGTCGCATCTGCATTTATTGCAGTGCTCGAGTTTACAAATATATGTTATTTAGTAGGTTATGCAACTAAAAATATTGGTCATAACGTGATTTGACGTGGAAAATGGAATGTGCTGTAGTGGGACTCAAATGGGGAATGACTCCTTGTAAGGTGAATGATCAGTCCACTACAATATTGTAATACTGCTTCATTTGCATATATTTTACTTTTTATACTCTTCTGCCATTTAAGCTGCATTAACCATAGCTAAGTGATGGGCAAACCCGCTGCGGTTATATTTAATCTGTTTCATAAAAAAAAAAAAAAAAAACTTTATATTTTTTGTGTTAACTATTGCTCTTGTACACCTGGGGGGATGTTACTGGGGGTTTGCGTACACCTATGAGGAATCTCGCTCATTCTTTTAGGGTTTTCTGCTGTTCTTCATTGCAGGGGCGTGTATATTCTGAGAGCTCTGTTCTCAAACATGCCCCCTGCACTCTTACATGCTCCGTTTAAGATTAGGAGCTCAGGCAGCATGCCTTCATTAATATGCATGGCGTGCTGCCATCCTGCTCCTAAATGGCCACTTTTGTGCAGGACAAAGCTAGTCCTGCAAGGAAGAATAGTAAATCCGGGGGAGTATTTGTGCATCTAGTTGATAGGGTTGCCACTTGTCTCTCTTTCTGCAGTTCTGACCTTTGTGTGGGAGGGGGGTAGGGGGGGGAGGAGAGACATGAAAATGGTAAACATACTTTACTGGAAAATACTATTTTCTGACTTTTCTAAATGTCCCAGAAATCTTTGATACTACATTTCAGCTATCTTAACATATAAACTATTATAAATAACCAACATTTAAAGCTAACATCTCAATACTGTCACGCTGCTTATATAAATTTATCAGAAGAGGTGACAACTAACTTTAAACTCCCGACTGATCTAATTGCTTTGTTCTGATATAAAAGGGGAATTTTAAATTCTTCTCCGCTCTGCAACAAAAATGGGGGGAAACAGTTTTGCAGCTTTCTGTCTTTTTTTATAGCAGCTGCTGTGCTCCTGACCTTAGCAGGATTAATTGCCCATCTAAGATTGACAGCAGTACCTGACATGGTGAATTGGTGAACTACAGATTTAGCTGTGTCTATTGTATGTCATGCAGGTGGAGAGAAATACCTCTGCAAAGTCTGAGAGAAGTTAAGCTTTAATAAAAAAGTAGGTGGGCTTTTTCTTCTTTGGAATCAAAGGAAAGGAAATGAAAGCTTTAAAAACTATAAGCAGGTTTCTCGAACCTACATGATAATGGAACCATGTTGTAGGGAGAAAAGAATCCTAAGGATTAAGTTAAACTGCAGGAGAGGGTAGGGTTTTCCTACAACTCCTAGTCTGTCTCCAGACAAGGACAACGTGTCATAAAACTCAAATGCAAATAATTATGCATATGCTTATGTTGTAGCAGAATAGAAAACAAGAAGAAACAATCAAAAATACAGGTGTAAGAAACGTCCAAGAAAAGTGAAGAAAGGAGCAAACATGTCATGTCAAAACCTTTAATAAAATAATTTATGGTTCAGTTTCCTAAGCTGAAGAATGCATTTAATCAAACAAGTGGAATTAAGCTCAGGCAGGTTGTAGGTGTTAAGGCGAATTTGCCATTTCAGCTCTGTTCTTTTCAAGAATGGCATTACAATTCTCCTTGAGTGACACATCCTGATCATGTCGAAAATGTGGAGTAGGTCTTTACTATCATCAATAACTGTTTATAATAGTTTATACCCTGCCTGCAAGGAGCACTATGGTGCTTAGGTTTTATTTAAAAAAAACAAAAAAAAAAAAAAATCAAAGAGAGAGAAAGACAGATTTTATATATACTTTTAATCTGTAGCAAACTGTTTGGTACAACACAGCAAGCAATTGTTACAGTTTAGACCATGCACAGAGCTGGACAGTGCTCCTGTTTGGTTATGATATTATTTAAATCACTGTTGCATAAATCACTTACTGCATATACAGTGGATAGTCCTTTATTCTGGAAAAGTTACCTTGAATAGTGTCATATGAGGTCTTCATCTGCATACAACTTGCCATGCATATATTTTCAGTAAGCTATTTACCAAACACTCACACAGACACACACAGACACACACAGACACACACACACACACACAGACACACACAGACACACACACACACACACACACTGACAGGCAAGCCAAGCAAACATAGTGGACAGTCCTGTAAAGGGCCTCAATATGATGTATATGTGCTTTGCAAGAAGGGCAGTAGCATGATTCAAAGAACCTATTGCTGCTACTTCTATGCTGATGCACAATGGCTACTACTAATGAACCACAGACATCACATGTGCATGGAGACAGTATCTGAAAATATCTGCAATATACACAGATACAAACACACACACACTCACAAACACACACACACACACACACACACACACACACACACACACACACAGAGCACTCAGTCACACAAATATATATATATATATATATATATATATATATATATATATATATATATATATATATATATATATATATATATATATATCTATATATATAGATCACCTACAGAACACCGACGACAGCCCAAAACACCATCATCCATATGGCCGACACCATATGGTCGACACTCACAATATCAACAGTGCCAGAACTTCACAAAAAAGTAAAAATAAAATTTCCTTTTTTGTGCTAGCAGGGTGGCTATACCCCCCCTGCACCCCCCGTGGGGAGCTCCACCCCCACACCCCCATACCTTTAATATACCAACTCCAAGATCACACTACAGTGCAAGAATGGACATTTTTTCCATTCTGCACTATTGGGACATAGTGTTTCCCCATTGTCGATATTCTGAACGTCGGCCATATGGGTGTCGGCGTTGTGAGCTGTCAGCGTTCTGTATGGGACCTATATATATATATATATATATATATATATATATATATATATATATATATATATATATATATATATATATATATATATATAGCCACACACCAGCCTTCTGTCACTTGACACAGCAATTACATTTCCCCAGTTTTGGCTTCTGTAATCGGAGGGAGTATAGCATAGCTTACATCCACAGAGCTTCTGAGTCATGGCAGGGGCAGAGTTATAAAACTATAAGTTCCTGTTGCTATGGCCATGGAGGCTGCATCATTAGGATATTACACTAATGAAGGAATCAGATATAACAGCTGTTCCAGTTGATGGGACCACAGCTATGTCGTACTGATAGTAACTGGAGAAAAATAGGTTTCTGCCATTGTTCTTGTGTATGCTTCAGGAGAACATGATATGAGCTCTTACATACCTTTCTGTTTTTTCCTTTTTTTCATGGACGCATTATTATGAAAAATGGTAATGCAGTAACATACCTACATTACACTCACTATTTCTTGAAGACTGCCTTCTTCTCTGCTGTATTAGAAGTGTAGTATCTGTGTCTCATACTCATAAGTTTGCAAATCATGAACTGGGCTCTCATTCGTAGCCCAGTTTTACACAGGACACCTGCAGGTGCATAATGGCATGTGTTTATATATCTATATCTATCTAGCTATAGATATATCCCTACCACATAGCGTATAGATTGTTCTGAGGGTATTTATGAATTACGTAGTACATGATATGTGGGTTTTACTGTGTACCAGCCCATCTCTACACAATTGTGTACAACAGTGTCCCAAATCATTCTACTTAATTTGTTTCAATATAATTACTAGTAAACTCTTTTGAAACACAAATATCTTTTTTTTATTGACCTTAATATTTCATTCATTCATTCATTCATTCATTCATTCATTACTCATGCAACAACCTTTCACTTTCACAAGGTTTCCATATCGCCTTCTGTTCTATATCATTTATTTTTCTACCAACTTTTGCTCAAATTTTAACATGTGACTTTGAGAATTTGCTGCGCACATGAGGTAGGCTCATTGGCAAATTGTTGATCCTCTTCTAAAGGGCATCAGCAGTCTAAATACCCAATGTATATGTAGGCCTAGATTTAGACATTATTGAACATTACAGAAAACATTCCCAGGCTTATGTGTGCAACATGCACTTATGTGGTACCATGGATGTGTTAGAAGTACTTTATAAAAAGTTTAATGCAGGAGAGAGTAAAGTTGTGTAAGTAAACTTACCATAACAGTAGATGTCTGAATGATCACTTGTGTAAAAGCGTTAGCTATATGGGCTATATCCTGCCAAGGATATAATAGATGGCTACCTTTCAAAGCTTCAGGACACCTTCCATGCACCCAAACTGTCAATCAGCTTGAGCTGAGCTGACTAAAAGACAAGTTTGGGAGGTTGAGCCCTGAAATGACAATGCCAGGAAGAACAAAAATACATAAATGACCATACCTTAGCATAAAGAATATATAAAAAAAAAACAAGGCTGATGGAGGGAGGGAGGTTGCTGCTACTCCAGCAGTGATTATTCAAACATCTACTGTTGTGGTAAGTTAACTTAAGTAACTATACTATGTTTATCATATTGATCACTGCTGCAGTAGTTTTACCTATATAGGTAGATTACCACAGTTAACTACATTTGAGAAGTAGAAGGAGAAAAGTCCAGGAGCCCACGGAGAATGGCCCTAGCAAAACTTGATCTGGACCTGTAGAAGAATCAAGCTTATAGTGCTTTGAAAAAGTATGTATAGAGGACCAAGTAACACCTTCTAAAATATTTCTAGAATCCACCCCTTTCCAAAAAGCCATAGATGAATTCAAAGCCTTGCTAGACAGGGCCTTGGCCATGCCTGAAATAAATTTGTTATGTTGAGTTTAACAAAGCTTAATAGCCTTAGACAACCATTTGGAAATAGTCTGTTTTGACACAGGTTGTCCCTTCTTATCTACACAAGAACTAAACAATTGATCTGAAGATCTGAGAGATGTAGTTTTGTCAAGACAGTAACTGAGTTGTCTGTGGACATCCAAGGTATACAGTATCATTTATCCCTCATTTTGGGGTTCAGGAAAGAAAATGGGGAGATGGATAGTTTGGCTTTAAGTGAAATCGGATACCACTTCAGGTGTTAAAGAACGATTAGTTCTCAAAGAAAGCCTTTCCTTGTGGAAAATGAAGTATAGTTGACACCATAAGAGCTTGCAGTTCAGACACTCTTCTTGTAGAGTTCAGATCAGTCAGTAAAACTGCATCCTTTGTTAAGAACCCCAGGTCAGCCAGCTACGCTGGTTCAAATACAAAGAGGCCAGTCACAAGTGGAGTCCCTCAGGGATCAGTCCTTGGACTGCTCCTTTTTGGCATTTACTGAAGTCAAGGCCAATGTCAGTGGTCTCTGACTAAATTTGCAGATGATTGCAAATTAGAAGCTGTCATTGAATCCCACACTGACACATATATTCTCCAGGAGGGGCTGACAAAGAACTGGTATCAGAGCCATGGACTAAAACTAAATGCCATGAAATGCATAATAGTATCCATTGGGAAGTCATCCAACCCTAATAACTATCATATTGGCAACATACCTCTTAGAGTTGACCCAGTATTCAGGGACTTAGGAACACAAACAGATAGTAATCTAGTCATTGACCATTACAGGTCTACAGCAGTGAGGAAATCATTCTGTGCTGTGCAACTTATAAACAAAGGTATGGCATCTAAGCCCAAGGAAGTCATTGTTCCACTGTATTCAGCATTCATCAGACCTATCATTGGGTACAATGTCCCCTTTGGTATGTACCTAATCAGGCATATCTAACAATTGGAATGTCCACAGAGGTTCCTCACTAGGTTCATCACTAAAAGAATACAGGCCCTAAGTAAAATGTCCTATGCAGACCACCTCAAGGCCCTATTCCTGTATTCTGTCTCCTACAGGCTTTTGAGGGGAGATCTATGCCTGGCATACAGGGCATTGTCAGACCCCACTTTGATGGACCTCCTGCAAATCCACAAAACAAAGAGCAACATAATTACCCATTCTAAAGACTTAAATAGTGCCTATGATATAAATAGGGCCTGCTGGAGAGACAGATATGTATCCCAGAGACTACCTCGTCTACAGAGCAGGATCCTCATTCATGTGAAGCAGAGTTCCTCCCTAACTTAATTCAAGTGCAACTTGGACAACTGGATGGGAAACAGGAAATTCATCCCTTGTTTGGCATCTATGTTTCTAATGGACACAAGCAGCCTGTAAATGGTTAATCTCCCAGATACCTGCTTGTAAATGTTTCCTCTACCAACCCCCTGCTTACACTTATCAAGGGTATCAAAACTTGTCAGCGATTTGGGATGCATGGCTAGGCTTAAAAAGGCCCTTGTGGTCATTAGCCTAGTAGATACCTATGAACTTATGAACCCATGCACCTATAAATGGAGCAAGTGTTAGCTTCTCTGACAAAAAATTAAGATCCAATGGAAGGGCCGCTGGTTTTCTTGGAGGCCTCTTATGCAAACCCCCTTTCCAAAGCATTTTGATATGAAACTGCATTGAAAGAAAAGTATACATGGGCAGAAATGCTGAAATGGCTGAAAATGAACTTTGACAGAGGAGTTAGAAAGGCATAGGACAGTAACTCACACAAATATTGTAAAATCAGAGAACAACTAGTCCTAAATTGGTCCGTGTATGTTGATGGCACCAACTAGAAAACCTTTTCCATTTGCTAAAATGTAATTTTCTAGTAGCAGGTTTTTTGCTTCCATTAGTACCTGCAGCATGTCCTCTGAAAAGAGGTGTCTAAAAGGAATTAATGCACTATCATTCAGGCAGTTGTTTGAAGTTTATTGAAGTTGGGACTTATCAAACACCCCTGTTCTTATTTTAGTAGATCCAATCTGTGAGGAAGCATGTGGTAATTGCTCCTCATCATTTTTTAAAAATGAGGGAGAACCATGGTTGCCTGGGCCAGGAGGGAGTCACCATAAGAATCTTGGGGATTCCTTCTGAATCTTATGAAATACCAGAGCTATCAGTGGAAAGGGTGGAAAAACATACAGTTACATTCCTTTCCAAGGAAAATAAATGGCATCTGTCGTCCAGCCTTTTTACATGGAGTCCTGAAGTGGAATTTTGTCAGCTGATTGTTCAGAGAGGAGGCAAATATGTCTACCCAAGGAACTCTACACAGATGGATCAAATCTTAGAAGACCACTTAATTTAGTTTACATTTGTGTGGGTTTGCCCTTTCTTGCTCAGCATGTCTGCCACACAACCTTCTTCTGACAGGAATGAAGGATTCCTTTAGAATGAGATTATGCTGTGAAGCTATAACCCAAGCTAACATGGCTAGCCTACAAAATGGGTATGACCTGCTTCCCCATTACTCTGTTATTGTCTATAATAACTTGAAGAGGTTTAAGGAAACAAAGATGATTCAGAGAGTTTCGTGCCTTCATCAGGGCAAGCGTCTGTTTTATATGTATGTGCTTGTGTCTGTACTGCCCCATACACGTTGCACTTTTATCCCTCCTGAAACTGATTCCCAAGCAAGGTCTGAGGCATCTGTGGTGTCTGAATGTTTTGTAACAGGAAGGGAGAATGTTAGACCTGGATTTATGAATGTTGGTTGTCTCCACCAAGTGATTTGTCTTCTTACAAACCCCAGCACTGGGATTTGAAAAGACAATGGGTGTTGGTGGTGGGAACAAACAGACTTCAGTTACCACTGTATTTTTCTCGTGCAGAGTCTTGCAAGGGGTATCATGAGAATCACAGAAGCCATGAAACCCTAACTCCTGAGGTATTCCTTTACTGTGGCTGATGTCTGAATTGATAATCCTTGGTTTATTAATTAATCAATTTATTTATTTATTTATTTATTTGACATTTGTGTAACAGGATAGTCCAACTGGATCAGCAGAACCTGTTTTCAGTGGAGTCTGGGGAGAAAAGTTCCACATACATATATTTAGAACATTGCAAAGAAAAAAAAAATCACATAACATAAGGTAAAAGTAATACAAACATAGCCATGGCATCAAAAATCTGTTACAGTATAGTTCTAGTAAGATCATGAGACTTTACAATAATCTAAAGTTGGGACATGTGAACATGTCCCTCATTTATAATCAATAATTCTCTTAGAAGTGTGAGTTATGCAACTAAAATTGTACATTATAAATACAGAGTGATTAGGAGCTGGATAAGTTTCTAATATGTTGAGGTGAAACAATGTTACTTTGGACCGGAACACCAAAGGCGGAGGTGTGTCCATATTCATTAAGGATATCCACAGGTTATCCAAGTGCAACTAACTCTGGGCAAAACTGCAATCCAAATTGTAGCCTGCTACAGATTCCCCACCATGCCCCAGGATTCCCACTCCTCTTTTCTTGATATACTGGAAAATATTAGGGTTCAACCAAACACCCAAATATTGGGCGATTTCAACTACCCCACCATTAACTGGGAAAACTACTCATGTACCAACTCCTTCATGCAACGCTTTATGGAATTCATAAATTCCAATGCCCTGGATTAACTTATCCACACCCCCACCAGAGGCAACAATATCCTAGACCTAGTCATTACCAACATGAGTGACCAGTGTGCCACACCTGAAGTCAACTCCTCGTTGGTCAGATCTGACCATAGGCTAATCACTCTAGATATCCACATCCCGCCCCTACCCCCAATTAAGGAAAACACGGTAAAAAATTTCTTCAAAGCCAACTACCTGCTTCTTAAGACAGAAGTGGCGAACTTCATGGCACCCATGCAGATGGACAATACAGTTACGACTGCTGAATCCTACACAAATGCAGTGTATAAGCACTTAGACAAGTGTATGGATCGTGCTATCCCAAACAGGACCAAGATGCTATCCTCCAAAAAAAGGAAGCCAATCTGGTGGTCCCCTGCCATAAACAAACTCTACAACAGAAGGAGGAAATTGTTGCAAAAGAGAGTAATATCCCATGAGTGGAGGAGCTCCCTGGTCAGCCTCAGCAAGAAGCTGAAATCCCTTATAAGATCTTCCAAAGCTAGCTATGAAAACAAGATTGCCACTGATTCTAAAGACAACCGCAAAGCATTCTATAGCTATGTCAAGAATCTCAATGGCAACACCCACATCTGCTCTGAGTTACAGCACAATGGCACAAAAATTACAGAACCAACTGATATTGCCAACATCCTGGCAGATAGGTTCAGTGCTAACTTTACTCCCCTTTCACCCCCTAAAGGGCCCATATTTATACAGGAAGAATGCAGAGTCCTTGCAATCACAACTTCACAGGTAAAAGCAGCACTCTCTAAAGCCAAAAATACAGCATCCATGGGACCGGACAACATCCCAGGCTGCGTTTTACACCAATGTCAGAACGAACTGGCTCCCCACCTAAGCACCATGTTCAATCATAGCCTCACATCAGGCTTTGTCCCCACTGAATGGTGCACAGCAACAGTTATCCCACTCCACAAAAGGGGAGCCACCACTGATCCTGGGAACTATCGCCCTATTAGTCTGATGAGCCTGGTCTGCAAGGCCATGGAATGTATCATCATGGAATTCATAAACAAATACATTGGTAACCTCCAAACTCTGGGCCCCACCCAGTTTGGGTTTGTGAAAGGCAGATTATGCCTCCTAAACCTGGTCGTCGTCATTGAGACAGTCACCAAAACCGTAGACAAGGGGAAGGTGGTTCACACAGCCTATCTTGGCCTTGCCAAGGCTTTCAACACTACCCCCCCTTCTGGAATTATAGCTAAACTCACTAAACTAGGTATAAATCCCTGTCACAAGATGGGTTGCCAACTGGCAGAACCCATACTGTAAAAGTTGCAGACTTCAAATCTGACTTCAAATTAGAGACAAGTGGAGTACCACAGGGATCAGTCCTGGGACCTCTCCTGTTTAGTATCTACTTCTTTGAAGTACAGGCTAACACAGAAGGCCTCTGGCTAACAAAGTTCGCAGATGACTGCAAACTAGGAACTATAGTCGAGTTCCCAAATGATGTGGACATCCTACAGAAGGGCCTCACTGAGACAGATGCCTGGTGTCAGAACCATGGCCTCAAGCTCAATGCCTAAAAGTACATTTGTTATCCCCTTTGGTAAAACTTCTGTACCCATGAACTACCACATAGGCGGCAGTCTTCTTAACACCGAATGTGTGATAAGAGACCTTGGGATCCAGGTGGACAGTAGTCTCTCCTTTGATAAACACATTGCCACAGTAGTCAGGAAATCCTTCTACGTAGCACAACTCATCACAAAAGGGTTCTCATCCAAGAATAAAGAGGTCATTGTTCTCCTCTACTCGACACTCATTAGACCCATTATAGAGTACAATACCCCTTTTGGAATGTACCTCACAAGACATCTGCAGCAGCTGTAAAGGCCACAGAAGTACCTCATAAAGAGAAAGAAGATTACTGGCCTCAAACAGATGCCCTACACTGATCATCTCAAAAAACTCCAACTTTACTCTGTTGCATGTCACCTACTCTGAGGTGGTCTCTGCCTAACATATAAAGCTATGTCAAACCCAGAACTGTTGGACATGCTACACCTAAAGAAATCCCAGTCCCTCCGAGCTACATATACTAGGGACCTAAACCTTGTCACCACGATAAACATGACTTGCTGGAGAGATAGATTCCTGTCCCAGAGACTTCCCATACTCTGGAACAAGTTACCCATCTATGTCAAGCAAAGTTCCTCATTAACACTCTTCAAGAAAAATCTTGATGAGTGGATGGGAAATAGGAAATACACCCTGGGGATCACTTCTGTGGCTCTGCTCGACAGGGGCACAGGAAATTAACTTTCTTGGGTTGGCGTAAGCCAGGGAACTTTGTTGGCTAGGCTTACTTAGGCCCTTGGGCCAATAGCCTAGTACCTACCAATGAAATTGTGAACCTATGTCTCCCTAAAATCATTCTTGATACTTTAAGAAGGTTCAAGTAAAGGAGAAGTAGTAATATTGGAGTTTAAAAATTCAGGTTGAGTGAGCGTTTAAACAGATAGAAGCACTGAGGTATAAGCTGAGGGTTAGTATAATGTGACTGAAACAGAAACAGAGGTGGGGTATAGATCTATTTTGTCTTGTGGAAGAAAAGCTCATTGAACTGCTGTGTCTAGTTGACATCTCAGAACCACAGCCATGTGAGAAGGAGTCAAAAAAGACTTTTAAATAGTCCGTTCAATTAAGAGATCTCTCAGGCAAGAGACAAATTCCCAACACTTTGAAAAATACCCTGCAAAGATAAGCAAGTGGTCTAAATAGGGAAACATGTAGATACTTTGTAGTCTGCAACGGTGAGTATAACTAGGGCTAGGCACTTTGTGAACACTCTTGGTGCAGTGGATAGTCCAAATGGTAAGACAGAGAACTGATAATGTGATCCAGACACACAAAATGTGAATACTCTTGGTGCAGTGGATAGTCTAAATGGTAAGGCAGAGAACTGATAATGTGATCCAGACACACAAAACATTAAGAAATACCTGAAGCCTTGATGGATAGGAATGTGCTGATAAGTATCTTTCAAATCTAGTGTTAGCAGGACAATTGAATGAGAAAAAAGAGGCAACATGTTGTAAAGTGACATCATTTTGAATTTTGGGACTACAACAAACAAGTTTAGGAAAGATCAAGAACTGGTCCTTTTTCTTAATTTGGCATAAAAGACATACCTGAATAAAAATCTTTTCCCACCTGAGGGCAGATGGCATTGATGAAGAATAGGAGGACAGAACTGATTCCTGTCTGGAGGGTGAGCAAAGGAGGAATTTTCTCCAGAAAAAAGGAGATTCAGACTTTCTGGAAGTCAAAGGAGGCTGCAGAGTGGAAGGAGATAATAAAGTCGGTTAAATAGTTATTCTGACTTATTAGACTGTCAGAGGGTTTTGGGAATTTCCATATTTCATCTTGGAACTCCCTTACCATTTCTTCTTTAACATCTGTTTGCCTGCATTTTGTTGAGACTGATTTTGTTTATCAAAGTTAGATAAAGAGTTACAAAATCACTTGGAAAATTTGAAAAATGATGGTTGAAAATCTTAGAGATCAGCTTAACTCCTTTCTTCATACATTTTGATTACCTCTGCAGCAGAGGGACCAAAAACTAAATCTGTATCCTAAGGATAATTTAAAATCTCATTTTTAACATCACCTGAGAGATTCTGAGAATGGAGCCAGGCAAACCTCCTCAAAACAGCACCAGTGGCCATAGCCCTGGAAGAAGTATCAACAGGATCATACGCACACTGCAAACAATGGGTAATGACCTGTGCAACAGAAGAATTTAAATTTTTTAAAGCAGACTTTTCCTCCCAAGAAGAAACTGCAAAAAAAAAAAACTTACTCATACTTTCACAGTTATGTAGGGAACCTGGCAATTCAAAATTCCAAAAAAACAAAGTTGCAAAAAGCATTCACTTGTTTCCCATACTTATCAATTATCTCTCCATCCGTATAAGAAATAGTAGGATTGGAACTGATTATGTGTTTAACAGCAAAAAGATTAACTAATGCAATAGCTGCATAATCAGGTTTGGGAAGAGTATATAAAAAATGTAAAATATCAAGGAACTTTATACATCCTATCTCACTTTTTAGGGACAGCTGGCTATTTTCCAGGAAAACTGTAAACAGTAATACACAATTCCTGCAAAGCTGACAGAAATGGAGGAATGAGTGCATGTTCTGGAAATTCCTTCTGTAACAGCTTATATTATTTTCTGAGGGACTGAGAAATCTCACCATTCTCCCATCGAAAACACTGGCACATTCTAGCAATAGTCTCAAAGAAAGAGAAATCTCCACAGAGAGAATCAGAAATTGAGCTCTCTTCTAAGTCTGAATCAGAAATATGTGGAGAATTATCTGCCCTTTCATCCTCTTGTCCAGATTTAGAATCTTGAATCTCTTCAGGAAAGGAGGTATCCATTTTTCTTTTACCAAAAACTAATTTACAAGAAGGATCTAAAGCCAGAATTAAACACTAAGCCAGACCCAGTAAACTACTACTATCTAAGGAAATTTGAAGAGGAGTAGATACATGCTTAGTTTTCTGTTTCATTTTGACAGAAAATGTGAGGCCAGCACTGGTATTAGAACAGTAGAGCTTCCTCAAAGATGGGCAAAACAGTCTGACAAAACAGGGTAACCTTCCCTTGTCATTCTTCCAGGACTGACATGAGTTGCTTTCCCTTGCCCACAGAGAGGACATCAACAGTCCCAGAAGATGTGGCTAAAGCTGGCCCATAGTGACTGCATATGCATGCAGAATTTGCTGAGCTGGTGGTTGTAGGGGGAAGCAAATAGGTCCACCTTTGGGGTACCCCTTTTTGGGTTACAAGACTGAAGGTGTTGTGGTTTAATTGCCACTCATGTGGGTCTAGGAGAACTCTTACACCACATGGATTCAGAGTGGTCTGAGGTACAACAAATGGCCACAGCAGAGTCACCCACCTACAGCTGAGGCAAATTGTTAGCCTGTTGTTGTGATGAAGACTGCTTAAGTTTTTTTCTTTTTTGTGGGTAGAACAAGGACTGATAGTGGGACTGACAAACTGTTCCATGGTCAAACCAAAAATGGAAAACAAGCAAATGTTGGTAAAACTAAAAAAAAATGTAAAAGTCACTTCTTCACAGATAAACAAAACAAAAACACTTTAAAACACATTGTCAGCCCCACAAACAAAAACAAACACAATTTCTTCACAGAAAAAAGTTTTTTTTTCTGTTACTTTAAACAACTTTTAAACTGACAGGAAAAAAGACTGTTCTTGTTTAAAAGCACAGTACAGTCTCTTGACAGTCCATTAAAATATAAACTCCTAACTTTAAAATAACTTTCCTAAAGAGGAAAGTATTAACTGCAAAAAAATCTTATAAAGTGAAAGTTTTTTCCAGAAAAGGAACTTATCTGCCCAGGAAAAGAACAGCACAAACTGACTGTCGAGTTTGAAAGTCTTAGAAGTACATACTTTTCATTTGCAGTAAAGCTCTCAAGGGTTTGGTACCCAAACCAGTCATTTAGTCGGCTCAACTTGAGCTGACTGATGGTTTGGGTGTGTGGGTGAGCTCAGAAGCTTTGGAAGCGGGATGCCTGTTATACCATTGTCATAGCTAAGGCTACTGCAGCAATGATCAATTTTTTTTCTTTTTCTTTCTTTCTTTCTTTGTACTCATGAAGTGCAGTGGATTAGCAAGGAGGAAGTAAGGATAGCTATGAAGAGGATGAAGAATGGAAAGGCTGCTGGTCCAGATGACATACCTGTGGAAGCATGGAGAGGTTTAGGTGAAATGGCAGTGGAGTTTCTAACCAGATTGTTTAATGAAATCTTGGAAAGTGAGAGGATGCCTGAGGAATGGAGAAAAAGTGTTTTGGTACCGATTTTTAAGAATAAGGGTGATGTGCAGAGCTGTAGTAACTACAGAGGGATTAACTTGATAAGTCACAGCATGAAGTTATGGGAAAGAGTAGTGGAAGATAGGTTAAGAAGGGAGGTGATGATTAGTGATCAGCAGTATGGTTTCATGCCAGGAAAGAGCACTGCAGATGCGATGTTTGCTCTGAGAGTGTTGATGGAGAAGTACAGAGAAGGTCAGAAGGAGTTGCATTGTGTCTTTGTGGACTTAGAAAAAGCATATGACAGGGTGCCTGGAGAGGAGTTGTGGTATTGTATGAGGAAGTCGGGAGTATCAGAGAAGTATGTAAGAGTGGTACAGGATATGTATGAGGGTAGTGTGACAGCGGTCAGGTCTGTGGTGGGAGTGATGTATGCGTTTAAGGTGGAGGTGGGATTTCATCAAGGATCAGCTCTGAGCCATTTCTTATTTGCAATGGTGATGGACAGGTTGACAGACAAGTTCAGACAGGAGTCCCCATGGACTACGATGTTTGCAGATGACATTGTGATCTGTAGTGAGAGTAGGGAACAGGTGAAGGAGACCCTGGAGAGGTGGAGATATAGGTTCATATGTTCATAGGTAGGTACTTGGCTATTGGCCCTAGGGCCTATATAAGCATAGCCAAATGGTACCATGGCTTTTGCCACCCAAGAAAATTATTTTCTTGTGCCCCTGTCAAGCAGAGCAACAGAAGTGATCCCCGGGGTGAATTTCCTATCTCCCATCTAGTTATCAAGATTTTTCTTGAAGAGTGCTAATGAGGAGCTTTATTTGATATAGATAGGTAGTTTGTTCCAGAATATGGGAAGTCTCTGAGACAGGAATCTATCCCTCCAGCATGTTCTGTTTATTGTGGTGACAAGGTGTAAGTCCCTAGAGCATGTAGCTCAGAGAGATTGGGATTTCTTTATGTGGAGCATGTCCAACAGCTCTGGGTTTGATATACCTTTGTATGTTAGGCAGAGATTGCCTCTGAGTAGGCGATATGCAACAGAGTAAAGCTGGAGTTTTTTTAAGACGGTCTGCATAGGGCACCTGTTTGAGGCTGGTAATCCTCTTTGTGAAGTTTTTCTGTGGCCTTTCCAGTTGTTGTAAATGTCCTGTGAGGTACATACCAAAAGGGGTGTTGTACTCTATAATGGGTCTAATGAGTGATGAATAGAGGGGAACAATGATCTCTTTTTTTCTGGATGAGAAACCTTTTGTGATGAGGTGTGCCACATAGAAGGATTTCCTGACTACTATGGCAATGTGATTATCAAAGGAGAGACTACTGTCCACCTGTGTCCCAAGGTCTCTTATCACACTTTCGGTGTTAAGTAGACTACCGCCTATGTGGTAGTTCATGGGTACAGAGTTTTTACCAAAAGGGATGATAATGCACTATTCGGCATTGAGCTTGAGGCCATGGCTTTGACACCAGGTATCTGTCTCAGTGAGGCCCTTTTGTTGGATGTCCACATTGTTAGGAGATTTGAGTATGGCTCCTAGTTTGCAGGACTAAGACAGAATATATGTGTGTGAATGGGAGGGAGGGTAGATGAAGGGTGAGCATGCAGGGGGTAGAGGTGGTGAAGGTGGTTGAATTTAAATACTTGGGATTAACAGTTCACAGTAATGTTGAGTGTGGAAGAGAGGTGAAGAAGAGAGTACAGGCAGGATGGAGTGAGTGTTGAAGAGTGTCAGGAATGATTTGTGACAGACAAGTACCAGTAAGAGTGAAAGGGAAGGTCTACAAGAGGGTAGTGAGACCAGCTATGTTATATGGGTTGGAGACAGTGGCATTGACAAAAAGGTAGGAGTCAGAGCTGGACATGGCAGAGTTAAAGATGTTAAGATTTGCACTGGGTGTGATGAGGGTGGACAGGATTAGGAATAAGTATACTAAAGGGTCATCCCAGGTTGGAAGGTTTGGAGACAAAGCCAGAGAGGCAAGATTACATTGGTTTTGACATGTGGTGAGGAGGGATGCAGAGTATATTGGGAAAAAGATGCTAAGGATGAAGCTGCCAGGTAACAGGAAAAGAGGAAGGCCTAAGATAAGGTTTATGGATGTGGTGAGAGAGGACATGCAGGTGATTGGTGTGACAGAGCAAGATGCAGAGGACAGGAAGAAATGGAAACAGATGATCCGCTGTGGCGACCCCTAATGGGATACATTAAGTGTGTGATTCAAGGGAAAAGTTACAAAAGTCATTTTTCACAGACTGGATATTGAATAAGAGCAAAATAATTCATGAATATGTTATAATTTCAGAAACTATCAATGAATTCTGCAAGACTGCCTGGGACTGTTGTTAGTCATAAGGAAACGCATAGAAGTGTACTGTGGTGTTAGAGAATCACGTTCTGTTGTCAAGTCTAGTAGATAAATGGTAGTTCATAAGACCTCTGTAGATTTTATATGCCATATTGTTTCTGGGTTTTTACATTGTGAAAGATCCTCTTGGTTTGTTAATAAAGTATACCCCTTGCTTAAAACTCAACCTCTTGAACTTCCTTCAAAGTGGTCTGCATATTCCCCATATAATCCTTTATTTGTTTTGCACAAAATAGCTACATCTAGTTCTGTCTGATGGGGAAGGGCTTCTTTTTAGTTTTGTACCTTCAGTCTCTCTCTGGCACTGACTGTATCAAATCATGAATTATTGCATACTGGCTTCATCTGCCTAGATTTCGCTATAAACAGTATTTTAGAAGACTAAATATGGACAAACTACACTTATGTATTGTTTTATTATTATCTGCTGTCACAGTAAGAAGTCTTTGAACACTTCAATTATCTTCACAAGTAAAGCACTCCAAATGATAAGCGGATTATTTTATTGTGTGCAAGTGTATGCACTTTTGTGTGCTCACATGCACGTGTACGTGTGTCTGAGTTGTTTGAAATTTCTTAACAGCTCGTATTCTTCAGTAACTAAAATATTAGCTAAATGTTTACCCAATGAATGCAAGAAATCAAAATACTTTTGGTTTTGATTGTTTTGAAATGCACTTTAGATCATCACTGCAGCAGAACAACTCACACTGGTAACTTATCTCTGGTTCACTATCTTGTATATGGTTTCTCAGATATAAGTATGCCTGCTTGCAGCTTGCCAAGCAAGAGACCCATTTTTTTAACCTTAGGTCTGTTTTCAGGAGATAATACTTCATAAATGATGTAGCATTTGTGATAAACCCAGCCTTCGTTATTAATAGCACTGAAGTAAAAAAATGGTTTGGGCGTTAGTATACCACAGAGATGGGAAGATTACAGCTATAATGCAATTTTAGCCATAAGGAGGAAATAATGACTTCCTTATTTGCAGTAGCAGTTCATTCCACTGCTAAAAAGTTGTAGAAAATGTGATAAGAAGAACAATTTGGCTACCACATCTCTGTTAGTGTAACATCTGTTTTTTTATTTTGCAAAAGTATGATGAAACAGTATTTCTCATGCTGCAATGACATGAAAGAAAACCAGATTAGAAAAAAATGTACATGCATTGGAGAAGTAATCTCTGAGCATAGTTTTTCTGAGAAAACTACTCCCTACACAAAATCATACTCAAAGTTCACAGTCTCTCTGACAAGCAGATGTAGTGTTGTTTCATTATTGCTGTCACAGGGATAGCTTGCTATGGGTCTAGGAACAAAATACACTGCTTGGTAAAGCTTGTAAAGATAATAAGATTAACAAGTGGAGGAAATCATTAACAACGACCCCTCACACAATTAGTCTCCCTGAATACATATAATAAGATGATAACTCATACATGTCAAAACATGTATGTTTTCTGTAAAGCAGAAGTAAGAAAGAAACTACACACCACAGAGGAAAAGAAGTAAAAATGTATATCTCTCTTCATATTTGGGCTATTTAAGTCAGAATGGTCCTCTTCTGGTTTATGCTGATGGGTGGCCAACCTGTAATTGGGGAGAACATAGAGGTAGAAGGCATCCTACATCCAGTTACATTTCAAAACTTAAAACAGAATCAAGTGTATTAATGCAAAGTGACCAAAGCATAGCTCCCAACCTCATGTCACAATAAAATCAGGACAAAGCCAAAAATAATGGGGGTCAAAGTCCCACAAATAGGGACAGATTTTAAATATTGCTTTTATAAACTTAAAAAGCTGTGAGAATAAAAGGTCTTGTGTCACCATGCATTTTATGAAGGATATGAAGCCTTAAACACAAATGCCTGTCATTATTTAATGAATTCAGTCCTCACAGATTTGCAACAAAACTCCAGAAAACCACAAATTTTATGAGGGACAGACAAAAATATGAGTCAAAAATCTGGACGTTCTGTAAAAATCTGGACATTTGAGAGGTATGGACCAGACTACACTGTGATTTGTGCTCTATTTATAGAGGCCTAGGTAGATAGTCAACTAATCAGCTCTAACTTAGTGTTGTGTGAGAGATGCAGCCAGAGATGAAGGATTTGTCATTTCAGCGGGAACTGGTGTATTCTTATCAGTTATACATTTAGCAGTGCCTTCTACAGTTACATAAGGAAACACAGGAACAGGGTAAATAAAGTCATTAGTCCCTGTAAATGCTATAAGAAGTTAGGGAACAAAAGCTGATAACCAATTCTAAGTTACATCAAGGGGTCAGGGGCATGCTGGTGAATAAATAAAGATGGGTTGTAAAATTAAATCTAAAAAACATTAACTGACGATTAATAAATGAATTTATTTCAAGAAAGGGAGAAATTAGACAGAAGAGTACAAGTGAAATATTTAGGATGGAAGAGTCTTGATTCTGATAGAAGTTCTCAGATGAATGCAGGGGGTCACAGTAAGTGCCACATCCAGAAGTCATACTTTGTGACCAAAAAAAATATTAACTTCTGACAGATGTTTTGACAAGAAATTATTTCAATTAGATTTTCAAACAATGACTCTGGCAGATCAAGACCTTTTGCTACAACTAAAATACGTTAAGATATTAGCATTAAATAATATGACAGGATGAAACCCAATAGCAGTTTATAAAGCTAAGCCATCACACGCAGGTGTTTCACACAAAACTGATGATCTGCTAATGTAGTAAGCAGAAATAACATACGAGTACACAGATTAGAAGAAAATGTGAAGGACCTTTTTTTCTGGAAGAGACTATACAAGTTTATATTCCAGTGTTGTAACTATGTCAAGCGGAAGGGAGAGGGTGCTGCTGGTGCAAGAAAGCAGGGGCTGCTGGTAGTGCAGAGGTGCAGAAGCAAAATTCATTTTTGAAAGCATGAAGATATCATGCATTAACAGTGAAACCAATATTATATTCGCAGCCACAGCTGAAGTACTCACTCATTGCAAGAGTAAATGTAGCAGTCTGCCTGTTATCATTTTAGCAATCAAGCTGTTACAGTCATAGCTGGCCTTAGGCATAGGCCAACTAGGTGGCCGCCTAGGGCACCGCTCTATCAGGGGTGCTTTTCCAGTATTTATTTGGTGTAGTAAGACAAGGATGGGGGCACCAGGTAGTGTGGTGGCGGGCGCCATGGAGCCCTTCTGCCTAGGGCACCAATTGACCTAAGGCCGCTCCTGGTTACAGTTAAAGAAACAGAGAAGAGCTTCTGTTTTTGAATCTTAACTTCCAGTAGGTTACTGTATTGGGGAATTGCACATGGGCATGAAATGACCTAGCTAGGGTTCTGTCTTATCCTTCATGCAGTATTATTTGGTATTGAAAGAGGACATAGTTGCCTTTAGTTTCTTCTCTGAAGTCAGTGTCGATTAAATTAATGTGCTACACACATAACTGACACAAAAGCAGAAAACAAAACAACAAAAATATGTAATAATTACTGACCCAAACAGTTAAAGTTCAATAAAACACCAAAAGTGAACATTATTGTAAAATCACTAAGTCCAGTAAGTGCTATCATCTTATTTAAAAGACTTCTTCAGACTGAACGCAAACTTCAGAAAACCAACATTCATACAAAGCTGAGTCATATGATTAATTAATCAATCAATGCTTAATTTTCTTATGCTTTAGAAACACTTTAAAAGTGTCTTTGTCATTATGTCTTGGAGGGTAACAAGCATCTAATTTAATTTGCCACAGATACTCCTTCCAATCTAATTCGTCTTCAGCATCAGGTCTATTCTTAAAATTATGCAAATGATCAAGAACAACAAACCTAAAAGCAATATTACATTCCCCTTTACAGTAATGTTTGCTAAGGCTGTTATTATGTCAACCAGTGAAATAGCGTTCTTGTGTTCTTAAATTCTTCGATATAACTCCCTGGTAGTCCTGTCAACATAAAAGGCAGGGCAACACATACACAAGACCAAATAAACCACAAATCTTGATTCATAAGTAAGTTGTCCTGGAATTCTTATCTTAACATTGCTAACAATTAACTCAGTTAAGCCAGTATACAAGCACTGACAAAACATACAATTAAAACACCTGAACATTCATACTTTGCTATACTTTTTGTTAGGATGAAAATTTAACTTAGATTGAAAGAAATCTTTAAAAATCATTCCTCTTTTGTGAACAAATACTGACTCTTCACTTACTTTCATTTTAACCTCAGAAAAACTACTAAGAATTTTCCAATTACTCATAATGATGTTCTTAATGGCTTTTTTATCTAAGGTATTCTTCACCAACAGACACTTACTAAAATGATTACTAAAGGTCTTATTCTTTGTACTCGTCATGCCTTCCTTTCTTATATTAATAACTTCATCAAATCTTTGCTTAACCATCTTCTCTGGATATCCTCTGTTTAAGAATCTATAATATAAAGCTGTTTTTTCATTCATAAAATCTTGTTCACTTTTAATGAGTATATTAATTCTCATTAACTGCCCTTTAACAATGTTATTCTTAATTCTTTTTGAATGCATACTATCATAACTAAGATGGGTATTGTTTTGTGTTCCCTTTTTGTATATTTTAGTTACTATCTTGTTCTGTTTTAAGACCACAACAAATAAAAAATGCAAGCTGTTAATATCACACTTAGATGTGAACTTTAAATAAATGCTAACATTATTGACATATTCTAAAAATTATTTATTCATATTAATTTCACCCCTCCAAATAAAAAAAAAATCAATAAATGCTTATAAAAACAATATATTTGAGGAGATCACTGTTAAAAATAAATTCTCTCTCATATGCACTTATGAACACATTGGCATAACTGGGGGACATGGTAGCACCCGTGCCCACCACATTTACCCGTTGAAAGAAAATCAAATTAAATTTAAAGAAATTGTAACTTAATATGACATCAAGCATTTCCATGACCAAACTGACGGTATTGTCAGAAAAAGCTTTGAATTATATAATTCTGATTTAACAAAATCCATCCTTATTTCATTAGGTATGACAATGTACATAGACTGAATATCCATAGTAACAATTATTTATTTATTTATTGGAATTTGTTTACCTGGAAAGTCCACTGGGCCAAAGAGCCCATTTTCAGTGGAGGCCAAGGAAGAAAAGCTCCACAAAAATAGATAGTATAATAGTACATGCAATTCTAATAGTTAAAAACTGCAAATAGTATTATACAAGAAACATAAAAGTATTACACAGAATAAAAACAGAATTGTGCAGTTCAGAGATTCATGCAATTAAATAAACATATTTATGTGCACTCAAGGTAATAGTGAGTTAAAAGCAGTCTCACAGAGATATTTATAAGGTGCTCTAAGATTGTCAGCCAGCCCAACAGTGCAGGGGAGTATGTAAAGATGTAATACTTGTTGGTGAGGCGTAGATAGATATTGGGATGTTAATAGGTAACTTATATATGACCTAATAAGTGATGAGGGAAGATGAACAGGGGAAAATATCAATTAAGGTGTGCATTAAATGGGGTGTGGGGAAATCATATATATATATATAAAAATATATCAAATAATCTGATGCAAACACAGTTAATTCATCTAATTTCTGCATAAACTTGAATGTATCCTTAACAAAGGAAACATTCTTTTCAACAACGTTTTGTAGAAAACTTCTATATAAATAGCCACGATTTCAGTTTTACCTCCACCACTGACAACAATCAGTCTAAAAGGTGAATCATCCAAAGCCTTATGTATTTTAGGTAGACTGAATAATCTGCTTATCTTCAGATTATTGATACTTAAAAATAGGCTATATCATAACTAATGGCTCCATCGTGCAGCCACTGTTCTATAAATGAATCTATCAAAGAGTAATCCTTGTTTAAGTCACCAAACAGGACAGGTTTGTAAAACTTATTATCAGACAACATATTAAATATCTTGTCATAATAATACTTCCTATCTAATGCGACAACAACAACATTACCTTTGTCAGCCTTGGCCACAATAATTTCTTCATTGTTTAATAATTGATAAATAGCTGTCCTCTCTTTAAAAGTAAGATTATAAAATGTATGCTATGATTTACACTTAAAACATTCTTTCAAATACATCTCTGTAGTATTTAGAAATTCCTCTAATGCTGGTCACAATGGTGGATTAAAAATACTAGGTTTTTGAAGCCCAACACCGATATTAGCATCATCAGCAAACAAGAATTTTAAATTTAATTTCCTAGCATAGTCCTGTAAGTAGTTCAAAGTGTCATATTTATCTGCTTGACTAGCAGGAACTAAAGTCCAACCTTTCTTCAAAACACTAACTGACTCATATTCAAGAATGAAGGAGGACAAATTAAATATTTTGAAACCATGTCCAAACATAGCTATAATTTTGTTGTGTTGCCCTTTGAACCATTCCACGTTTGATACTAATTTCTTTGATTTGATTTCTTCCTTGTATTGTATTAACATGTGTGCTGCAAACATAATCATCTGGTTATAAAAATGGTATAGGATCATTCAGTCATCATGAGAAAAGATAGGACTAAATGGTAGGACAAACATTCCATTTTTCAGGATCCCATAATCTCCCACCCAGCGACTGCAAGAAACAGGTTTATTCCCAGATATCTCTGCACTCCCCAGAATGTACCTATAGTTCAATAATAAGCAGCCAGGTCATATCCCTTCACAGAGCAGGCATCCTATTGTATAAGAAGGCACAGACTTCTGGATATTTAATTCTAAGGCTGTGGAACAAGGACTCATCCAGGAAGTGACAGATCGGTACTGAGAGCAATGTTTCCACTTTTGGATGCTCCAGATCCCAAAATGAAGGAACAATGTGCAATTACATTATTGCACATGACATATGCATCCTTGTATCATGTATTTGGATACCTGTCACTCCTTTTTACCAGCTGGAGACCACAAGGCCCCTGTCATCCATCTGTCATGCAGACCAATGAACTCTGCACACCTCCTTCTTGGAAAGAAGTATTTGCCATAGCTCTTCATCCTGTTCTCTCTTCAACTCAAGATGTCAGCTGGTTCTGTTCCTGACCTGAATCACAAGAAGCAAAATAGTACACCTTCTCTCTGCATCTATGGGACTTCTTGGATAGCATTTTTATGCAGAAATCCCAAAGCTCAGACATAACACCTTGCTAAAATCAGAATCACTCACAAAACTGAAACTCTTGAAGTACTCTCTCAAAAACAACAAACAAGATATTTTTTTCATCAAACAACAGTATAGAATAGCAAAAAAGCAGCAGAAGAAAAATAAATGATTTCAAGGACATTGTTAGAAGTTTTATTATATATTTTTGTTTTGATTGATACTAGTTGTAATTATAACATGACAACAGAAATATAACATTTTTTCTCAGTATTATAATGTGTTCATTGGGTAACTGGGTGAATTTCTTATTTATGCCTGCCTGTCTGCAATCTGTTTTTCATTTCAGAAGGACTCTTCTACACTTTTTTATATAATGCTTGTGTTTTTGGCGTCCAATTATTGACAGTTTGTTTCTCTTGCTGGCCTTTTTTCATGACTGGACTGGACTGAATGAATCTATGTTGGGCTATTTATTATTACTGCCACCAAAATGTGTCTTTCTTTATGGCTGGATAATCTGATGTGCAATGCTAAGGAAATCATCCTGAATGTGTTTTTTGGCAACCATGGCACTTATTATGATTTACATATCTGGTACAACTCTCAACTCTATCAGATTTTTCCTAAGAGAGATATCCCACAGAACCATTTACTGGGGGATGCAGATAATGCTCTTGAACTGTGGCTGATGACGCTTGTCAGAAATGCATACACATCAGCTGAAGAATGCTATAATGAGGCACATGCTCAAATAAGAAATATTACAGACTGCGTGCTTGGGCTGCTGAAGTCACAGTCCTGCTGCTTAGATAAATTTGAGGGAGCTCTGCAGTACAATCCTTTTTTTGTGATGAAATATTCACGATCAGTGCCATCCTTCACAGTATTATTCTGAGAAAATAGCTGCATCAGGAACATCAAGGGGAAGGGGTACACATCCCACCACCACTGGCAAGGTCACCACAGCGGCACACAAGTGAGGAGTCAGAGGAGGAACCACCAACCACTGTGGGTGTAGTCAGATGCAGGTGTGGACAGTATACCCTCGCCCTGACCAAGAGGCAGTGGATAGCACACATGCTTACCACTTGGGGGCGGGGGGAACAACCTTCATCCTATGCACATATATACAGTAACATTGATGCCATCAATGTTCACAGCCTTTACTGACTGATGTAATGACTGTGTACTGATGGTATCATATAGAGTCATTACTGACTGATGTAATGGCTGTGCACTGATGGTATCATATAGAGTCATTACTGACTGATGTAATGGCTGCGTACTGCTGGTATCATATAGAGTCATTACTGACTGATGTAATGGCTGTGTACTGCTGGTATCACATAGAGTCATTACTGACTGATGTAATGGCTGTGTACTGCTGGTATCACATAGAGTCATTACTGACTGATGTAATGGCTGTGTACTGCTAGTATCATATAGAGTCAGCCCCAAATCAAAATGCTTGTAATTGCCAGACTTACATGGTAAGTGTCAAACCTGGAATAGAAAAATAAATAACTA